>NC_048306.1:85080405-85239030 GCF_013100865.1 Trachemys scripta elegans
GGGGTGCGGGTGGTGGGGGAGAGCCCAGGGCTGGGGCGGGGGGCAGCCAAAATTTGTTTTGCTTGGGGCGGCAAAAAGCCTAGAGCCGGCCCTGGACTAATGTAGGAATTGTCAGAAAATCCTCAGAAATAGATGGAGGAAGGCAGTGTAGAACTTGTCCCTTGTTTTAAAAAAGCTATAAAAACAGCTTTTCTTGTGCATGAATGAGTAGGAGAGGAATGTGAAGCAGCTAAAGAATGGTTTCTACACATGACCAACATTTTCAAAAGCATGGGAATAAGCAAATAGCCATTTGGGCCCCCATCTAGAAATTCAAGTGGGCACCTAGGGGATTTTCTAAGCTTGTGTTTGGCTATCCCCAGGTTACCTGAGCACTCAATGTGATTTTTAAAAGCACTCATGAAAATGTGCTGGGTGCTCAGGGCTGATCAGAAATGCACCCTTGGTTCATCCATTGTTTTGCATGATACGTGTTGAGTTTTCATCTGTGCTGAGTTCAGCTGACTGTCCTGAATAAGCTGCTATTTCATTTTTTTTTTTAATTTGTGGCAGGAGTACCTAAGCCTTGGCTAGGTGTTCCTTCTTAGTATTGGCAACACCCAAAGAAATGTGTAAGTTAGCAATTTACATTCATAAATAAGGTCTGGATGTCTAGTGCTGAGCAGTGTAGAGAAAATTCTTTAGATACCCCTGGATAGTGGTCAAACCCATGTGACTTGGGCAAGTGCAGGAGATGGGAAGATAACAAAGGATGAAGGAGGCAAGAGGAACCCCACTACAAACACTTAGGAACTGACACAAGCAGAGGCTGTGGGCTCAGGTTATGAATTGGTTAAATACTGCTGAGCCCAATGGCAGGACATAGGAATCAGGATGTTTTAAGATAGCGAGCCATCACAGACATCATTGTGTCACCGTATTCATGGAATATGATGCACTCTCTGCCCTGGTCCAGTCAGAGAAAGAGAGAGTTGCAGTTCACAAGTCCAATACAGATGGGAATTTCTGCTTGCTTTAGTATTGATAGCTCTGTCTATCACTAGAGGATCTAATTATTATAGTCCTACAGATCACAGAATTGAGAATCCTGCAGGCACAAGGGGGACTGGCTGATGGAAAAAACATTGCCTTGAGGGTCCACTGAAAAGATCCAGCGGCAAGGATGTCCAGTGCAGAAGTGACCCTGAGTGGGACGGAGAGGGCACGGCTCCTTTGATTCAATCTATTTCCCCCTGCAGCTCATCACAGAGACCCTGGATGGCTTCAGCAATAGGCCATCACCTCTGCATGATCTGAAGCCTAGTGAGGTTGAGGAAGGTCCTCTGAGACTCATGAGCCCTGTTAGAAGGGTGTCTCCTTTGACCCTCAGCCTTCCTTGCTCCCACCTACTTTTCCTGAGACAATATGTGATACGCAGCCATGACATGAACATGTGGTGTACTGCAGCCTTCTGGAACTCTCCCTTTGCCCCCAAACTCCAGATGACCCTTTCCTTGAAGCCTTGATATATAAGCCCCAACTTGTCAGGGAAGTTTATGCTCCTCACAATCCCCAATGCCAGGATGTGCCTGAATAATAATTTAAGCCCCTGTTCCAGTGGGATTCCTGAGTTGATATGGCTTTTCCTCAAAATTAATAATGCTTGTGGGGTATGCCAGAGGTGCTGTAAAGGCAGGCTGGCTTCTTCCTGTGAGGAATTAGGTGAGTAGTGTGGATTTAGAAGAGGTGATAGAAATAAACTTTGGGCTCTAGCCTGATATTTTTTTGTTCACGATGCCAGCGGAGAAAAGTCGGGGGGGATTAAACAATCTGCCTTTCCCCCCTTTTGCAATCTTTTTTTTTTTTTTGGTACTAAAATCAATTATCCCTATTCTCTGTCCCCAAGGCAAAAAACAGTTTGCAGGTCTGAGAGTCTAGTGAGGTCTGATTAAAGTCAGTGACAAATTTATATTTATAAGCAAGACAAAGATGATAAAAATGAATCCCAAAGAAGCCATATTTCCCCATATTTGAGTTATCATTGATTTGATTGATATGTTAAGCATAAGGTAGTATCATTAGAAAACTTTTCTGCAACAATGCTGTCAAGGCTGCTTCCCCACTCTGAACTTTAGGGTACAAATGTGGGGGCCTGCATGAAAACTTCTAAGCTTAACTACCAGCTTAGATCTGGTCCACTGCCACCATTCCCAAAAGCTAATTCCCCTTCCCTGGGAAGCCTTGAGAAACCTTTCACCAATTCCCTGGTGAATACAGCTCCAACCCCCTTGGATCTTAAAACAAGGAAAAATCAATCAGTTTCTTAAAAAGAAGGCTTTTAATTAAAGAAAAAAAGTAAAAATCATCTCTGTAAAATCAGTATGGAAAATAACTTTACAGGGTAATCAAACTTAAAGAGCTCAGAGGACCCCCCTCTAGTCTCAGGTTCAAAGTACAGCAAACAGAGATAAACACTCTAGTAAAAGGTACATTTACAAGTTGAGAAAACAAAGTAAAACTAACACGCCTTGCCTGGCTGTTTACTTACAAGTTTGAAATAGGAGAGACTTGTTTAGAAAGATGTGGAGAACCTGGATTGATGTCTGGTCCCTCTCAGTCCCGAGAATGAACACACTCCCAAACAAAGAACACAAACAAAAGCCTGCCCCCCCCCAGATTTGAAAGTATCTTGTCCCCTTATTGGTCCTTTAGGTCAGATGCCAGCCAGGTTACCTGAGCTTCTTAACCCTTTACAGGGAAAAGGATTTTGGAGTCTCTGGCCAGGAGGGATTTTATAGTACTGTACACAGGACAGCTGTTACCCTTCCCTTTATAGTTATGACAAATGCAGTATGGAAGGAGTGGGTAACTACCTACCCACTTAAAAGACAGCATATTAGAGTAAGTTTATGATTGAATATACCTTATAGTAACAAAGTTAAATATTACTTTTATGATTGTAGGAAATGCTTTTGTTCTGCATGTTTTGTAAGCAGAGTCAGGATGAGCTCTACCCTGACATCTGGTGGTGAATTATGGTGAGTGTGGAAAAGAACTCCAGGGGCTGATCTTGTTTGCATAGGCACACCCACTCGCCTGGCATGAAACAACAGCAACTCAAAGTGGTTACTTTGGCTGGTGTGGGATCCCCAGTTTTCTCTGTTATTGGGGCAGGAAGAATAAAGTTTTTTTATTCTGTGAATCAAGGCCAGTGGAACTGTTGTATGACAGAAGGACTGAGTGAGTCCTTCACCATTACCTAAGTAGCACTTGCTTGACAAGGGGCATGGGTTACAAAACCCAGTGAATTGAGAGAGGAAGGGGACAGGTATTTGTATCTTGTATGCTCCCCCCGCCCCCGAGGGTTTGAAACACCAATTGCACTACCTCCTCTCTCCACTGTTGAATGTCAGAGTTAACTTTGATTCCATTAGGAGTCTAGTTACAGACTGCTGAGCTGAATTCACTTTGGGCCAATGGTGCACTAGCACTGGGGCTCCCCTACTATGAGCTGAAATTGCTAAGAGCTGAAATCACAAAAGAGCTAAAGTTATTAAGAGCTGAGATCACTGAGTGCTGTGTTAACTAGTGGGGGAGCCTGAAGCTATATTGCTAAGCAGCTGGCGGAGCAATTTGTGGGGACGACTGGAGGAGCAGCGAGTGGTGCGGAGCTTTGCGGGGCCAGTTGGAGCGGCCCAAGGAACAGCGAGCGGAGCTGTTTGTGGGGACACCTGGAGCGGCTCACAGGTTGGTGAGTGGAGCAGAGCAGCTTGTAGAGTGGAGTAGTTTGTGGGACGGCAGGAAGTGGACTGGCTCGTGGTGAAGGCTGTGGCGGAACCCCATGGAGAGATGGCCAGCTGGCCTTGGATCACGTAAGGTGCCCCTTAACACCCTGCGTGCCCCCCCCTTTTACTCTGGGGCTGCACTGATCAGGGACAGAGACTTTGGGGTCTGTTGGACTTTTTGGGACTTTGGGTGGTTGCTGGATCCAAGAGACTTTGGGGGTGTTGTACTTTGGGGACTCTGGGTGATTTTTGGGTTGCTGGATTCAAGAACCAAAGGGAAAGGACACAGCCCAATTTTCTGGGGTGGGTTTTTTGCTCATGGTTTGTGTTATGAATCCTGTTTGTGGTGTTTTTCCAATTTAATGCTTCTGTTGTTTACCTCATGTTATTAAACATTTTCTGTTACACTCAGACTCCGTGCTTGCGAGAGGGGAAGTATTGCCTCTTAGAGGCACCCCGGGGGTGGTATGTAATTGTCCCAGGTCACTGGGTGGGGGCTCGAGCTGGTTTTGCATTGCATTATTGAAACGGAACCCCTAGATACAGAACCCGGCCCTTGTTGCTGCCAACTTAGATGGGCAGAAGGGTTACATAAGGTATCATGTATTTCAGCAGTGAAATGTATGAAGAGCTTATGGCCTAAATTCCCTGGCAGTGTAAATTCTCTTAGTGCCATTGAAATCCATGGATGCACCAAATTACAGTGGGAACAAATTGACCCTACCTTCGATGATAAGGAGAGGTAATTCTATATGTTTGAGGGAAATGTTGCTCTGTGTTGATTGTTTCCCTTTGCCCTTTTAAGTGGCAGGTGAGGTCTCATACAGATCCTTTTTTCCATAAAGCTTGCAATTAAATTCCTCTGTAAATGCAGGTTGTTTTCCCCTCACAGCTGCTTTTCAATGAGACAACCTCAAGAAAAGCTAAAATGTGTATCAATTGAAAATTATTATAATCAACCAGGAAGAAACTGGTTAAAGGGATAAATATAAATTATATATATACTTTCAAATATAAGCAGTATCAGCAAGAAAGCGTAACACTTTTCCTTTCTGCATAGAACCATAAGCATTTGTAAAGGACACACAGAAGTCACACTTTCCAGGAACCTAAGAACCTAAATATATAAGGTAACATCCCAATTGCAAAGACCCGGTTAAAATCTAAGAGCAATGAAATGACTAATCTTCAAAGGAAACATCATATAGGCCTCAGCTCAGTAAAGCATGTATTTAACTACTCCCTAAAGCTAAGCATATGCTTAAGTGCTTTGTTAAATCAGAGCCGGCCATAATTGGTAGAAAGTCTTCATCTCTATCCTGTTTTGGCTTCTGTCATAGGACATGGGCTCTCTGAGTCTGTGCACTAGCTAACTGGTGCTTACCATCTTCTATCTTTTTTCATTGTTTCTTTTGTGGAATCTGATGTACTGATCGGGGCCAGCTTACCAAACAGGTGCTTGGGGCGGCCCCTCCAGAGAGGGCATGTCCAGCTGTTCGGCGGCAATTCGGCGGACGGTCCCTCACTCCTGCTCGAAGCGAAGGACCTCCGCCGAATTGTCGCCGCAGATCGCGATCGCGGCTTTTGTTTGTTTGTTTGTTTTTTTGTTTGGCTGCTTGGGGCAGCCAAAACCCTGGAGCCAGCCCTGGTACTGATTTTTCCATAACGGGTGTTCTAGAAATGAATGTTGTAAAAAATAATTGGTAATGTTAGTAAAGATGGTAAAAAAACAACAATTTTTTCAGTTATTTATTTTAATCCAAATACAGAAAATGCTGATCATTTCTAATGATTAAGGACTTCTGAAAGGGAATCTGCATCTCTTTCATTCAGATATAGCTCACAGAACTAAATGTCTGTCAGCGTTACTGTATGACATATTTGTTGCCTTTTCATTCTGAAAGCTGCAGCACAGTAGCCTGTTCCTGAAAACCAGTATCGTGGAATAATAGCCAGCATCGTGTATATGAAAGTCAGTGAAACCTTCACTACAGAGCTCTCCTTGTGCTCTCCTGGTATGTGGGAACCCAGCTTCCTCAAAACCACTGGGAAGTCAATCAGGAGTTGTAGTTAGTACTCAGTGAAACTGTGGTCTAGAATTAATATGTCAGTCCAGCTGGTCCATCATTATTTCTTACCAGTACTATTTGATATATAGGGAAGGAGGGCATACAAGTATTGAAATTGTAGACTAATATTTTGATCCACCGGATTCTTCCATCTTCTAAAACTTCTGCGGGCTTGTCATAACTATAAAGGGAAGGGTAACAGCTGTCCTGTGTACAGTACTATAAAATCCCTCCTGGCCAGAGACTCCAAAATCCTTTTCCCTGTAAAGGGTTAAGAAGCTCAGGTAACCTGGCTGGCATCTGACCTAAAGGACCAATAAGGGGACAAGATACTTTCAAATCTGGGGGGGGGCAGGCTTTTGTTTGTGTTCTTTGTTTGGGAGTGTGTTCATTCTCGGGACTGAGAGGGACCAGACATCAATCCAGGTTCTCCACATCTTTCTAAACAAGTCTCTCCTATTTCAAACTTGTAAGTAAATAGCCAGGCAAGGCGTGTTAGTTTTCCTTTGTTTTCTCAACTTGTAAATGTACCTTTTACTAGAGTGTTTATCTTTGTTTGCTGTACTTTGAACCTGAGACTAGAGGGGAGTCCTCTGAGCTCTTTAAGTTTGATTACCCTGTAAGGTTAATTTCCATACTGATTTTACAGAGATGATTTTTACCTTTTTCTTTAATTAAAAACCTTCTTTTTAAGAACCTGATTGATTTTTCCTTGTTTAAGATCCAAGGGGTTTGGATCTTGATTCACCAGGAGTTGGTGGGAGGAAGGAGGGGAATGGTTAATTTCTCCTTGTTTTAAGATCCAAGGGGTTTGGATCTGTATTCACCAGGGAATTGGTGAAGGTTTTTCAAGGCTTCCCAGGAAGGAAATTAGCCTTGAAATGATGGCAGCAGAACCAGAGCTAAGCTGGTAGTTAAGCTTAGAAGTTTTCATGCAGGCCCCTACATTTGTACCCTAAAGTTCAAAGTGGGGATCCAGCCTTGACAGGGCTAGATCCTGAGGCAGCACAAATCAGCCAGAAAGCTCTCCTAAAGAGGCAGCTGGAGGAGTCCCTTGATGTAGGGGAATCCAGAAGTGGCATTAGGCTGGCATGGCACTCACCCCTTTAAAATGCATGGTGACTCATGTGATCACATTTTGTAGGACGTAAGTTAATACTTGATATATTTACAGAACAAAAGAGAATGTACAAAACCATTAATCAGCTCATTTGGCCTGGGAAATTACACTCAGCTGACAAGTATAAACATAAATGAATTTCATTGCTAGTTCACATTGTTTCTCCACTGAGGAAATAATTAAGGTTCAGTCCCTAGAATGCTCAATAAGGCACACCAACAGTAAAGAGAAACATACAACTACGACTATGCTACATATTTGGATAAATCCTGGCCATTTTGGCAGAAACATAGATCGATCTCATATACCAGATATGTTTGTACACTCTAGAATAATGGGGCGGAAAGCAGTATTAAATCTAATAAATCTGATAACAAAGATGCTTTCAAAATGACAGAATCAGACTCTAGAATGGTGTTCTTTTTTCATCCCAGTTGTTGGCAGATATGTATTTAAAAACAAAATATAAGTTCTAAAACAGGTGTCATGCTAAACCCACTTTCTGCTGTTACATTCTAAGGTTAGTGCCACTGAAATCAGTTGGATTACTCGTGGTAGTAAAGTTAAGCAAGCATGTACGTAAATCTTTTCAGGATTTGGACCTAATGCACTGACTGGTTCAAATTCATGTTTGTTTTATCCTTTTCTTACTTTCCCCCCTAACACAGAGATAACATTCAGAACAAACCCTTGATGCTGTGATGTCATGCTTAGAATGAGCTTTATTTTGGTGACTCTGTTGGCTCTTGTTCTTGTAAAAATTCAAATTTCTCTTTGGTTCACTGGTGCAAACATGAATGTTTTCTTCGGATTTGCTCTTCATTGTATACCCAGTTGGCACATTCAGGCTTCTGATGGAAAGTGATCCCACCAGAGGAACAATCAGGAAGCTTGTAAGCTTTGAGGGGCTTGTTTGTCTCAGCTCCTGCAGAGCAAACAGCTCACAGCAATCAGAGTCAAAATACAAATCCAAACTAACAACATGTTCAGTGTCTTGTGCTGCAATATAAAATAGAGAGGGACAAACAATGACAAATTCAAAGTTTGAATCTGATTCAAACTTTCCTAAAGTTCATGGGTCAGGTGTGCCTATTAGAAAAAGAAGGGCCAGTTTGGGTATAGATCTAAAATTCCCCATAGTTCAGATTCAGAATTTTGCTTCAGTACTATCCCTAGCATAAAGAAACTAGCAAAGAGTCACAGAAGAAATGTATAAACTACAGTCATCCTCCACCAACCATTTCTATATTGTATTATTATTTTTGTGCCTTTCAAGTGTGGCTTCTTAATTTGAATCCATCCAAACAGGAATGAAGTTGTTTAATCTCACTGCCCTCCTGCAAATCGATCATTAAAACATTTGGAATTCTTGATGCCTACAACAAACCTGACCGCTGTTAAGCAGCTGGCATGCTGAGACCGCTCCTTATCATCCTGACCAATGTTATTTCATTGTTCCCTTGTACTTGTCTGTGTCTGTCTGTCTGTCTCCACCTGTTATCTCCTTTGTTGTACCTAAATTGTAAGGTGTCTGGGGCAGGGACTTTTTTTGTCCTATGTTTGTGCCTGGTACAATGGGATCCTGGTCCATGACTAGGAATCATAGGCACTACTACAATACACTCTCTCTCTCTCATAATTTTCAAGTAACAAAATATGCTCATTGCACAGCAGTTTCTGAAGTTCCTGACTAGAAAAGAAAAAACAGAACAATATAAAAACTTTGGGTGGATGTTTTATCAAGTTAAACTTTATAATGTCACAGACCTTTCACTTAATTTGCTGCCATCCTTAGAATACAGCAAGTCTATATGTGTTAACAGCCAATTTAGGTTGTTTGGTCTGTAATCAGGCAGCTGAAGATAATGCACTAGTGAACTCTAAGCCGAGCAGAGGTTTGGTGGTAAATTAAAAAAAACCAGCCAGTCAACACATTTTATTGTCATGACCTTCAAGGTTAGAGACAGATGAACTGAGAAGCTGGTTACATATTGATGTGGATTTTTTTCCTTTTAAAATCCAAAGCTAGTGTCTAGAAATTTCAAAATTAGGATACAGCTCCTTATCTCTGCAGTGAAGTGTCAATAACCTTTGTCTCAGCTTATTGAATATACTTTCTGAAGAGCATTATTAGGTTTTATTATTTCCATTGTTTTAGATGATAATTTCTGTATCCTTTTGGTTTAAATGGTTTCTAGTAAATTTCTCATGAGTATTGCTTGATTTCACCCCACAAGAGTGAAGGAAAACAGTGCATTAATGGCAAAGTGTTAATCTACTGTGTCATTTATTCTTTGGTAAACCATTTTAGTTATACTTTATAAAATCACAAGGCAATTTATATTTGTCACAGAGGAAATAGGCTTTTGTGTCATGTTACTTCTCTGATTAGATCATGAATTATACCAACCAGGCATGTATTTTAGATGGGATGCTTAGTAAGTGAAGCAGAAGATTTTTATCAGTGAAATCAGTATAACATTTGAGATTTTATTTGTTCTGTTCAGCACAGAAGAAACTATAATTTAAAGCTTTGACCCCAGCCCTTAATACCTGTACTGCATACATAAATAATTCATAAATAACTGAAACTATCAAAATATTAGTGCAGAGCTCTGCTATTAACACCAAACATCCTGGGGGAACAAATTCTGAGCTCCCTGTTGAGAGTCTTTACTTGGGCAAACTTACAATCTTGCACTGAAGGGTTAAATCCTGCTCTTTTTGAAATCAGTGGCAAAACTTCCATTGATTTCAATGGGAGTGGATTCCGACCCCGAGTCAGATGTTGGGGCCAGATATTTTCAGGCATTTAGGTGCCTAACTCCCATCGATTTCAGTGGGTATTAGGTCCCTAAATAGCTTTTAAAAAATCTGACATTTGGTCTGTTAGCAATGCCTTTAGAAGCAAATAACAATTGGAAGAGTCGATATGACACTTTTTAAGTTTCTTTTGCAGCTCTAAGTATGTAAAAAACAAATGATAGAACCTTTCTTACAAAAAATCTGATTCAGAATATTTCATTATTGCTTTCGTTGTTCTCATACTAAGCATTTTAAAATAAAAGACTGATCTGAAATAGATTAAAAATTGTTAGAATATACTGAATGTATCATACAAATATTTTCATCCTCTCCTAATGTCCCAACAGCACATTTACATATGATATGCCAGCTAGATCATTTACTTTAAAAATCCACAGTCTTAAAAAGGCCTCATTTACTCAGCATGGGGTAATGCACATCAAACTATCAACATCAGTAGCCTGTTTGGTTTGAAGATGGTTGAAGAAAAAAATTAACTAATTGCAGGATTAAAATTTGAGCTTTTGGCAACAAAGAATGGAAAAACCTCCTATTGAACCGCAGTCTTTATAACCACAGGGTTAATAATCAGTTTTCTGTAGAACCATGATAGCCCAGTGTCTGAAATAATTTCCCATGAGCATACAGAGAAAGGTAAATAAGCTCCAATAAGCTACACTGCCCAAAAGATAAATGCACAATCCATTTGATACCTACACAGAATTGTAAATAAGTGAAATCCCAATTTACCTTCACTATAAAACCTTTCCACTCATCGTTTTTGAGAATATCTACTAAAAACACAGAAGGGTCTTATTCTTCCCTTGATAGGAGAATGTGTGACGTCTAGTACTATTACTGTCAGTTACAAGAATGCACTGAGGGAAGAACAGATCCCTAAAATGTATTGAAATGTTTAAAGTTCAAACTAAAATGGCAAAGCAGAGTGCACCTCTGTTAAGCATACTTTTAGAAATAACACCATAAAATGATTTAGGGCCCTGTACATGGAAATATCACCTCTGTAGATACTCAGGAATTGAATGCTTTCCAGGATATTTAGCCATGGAGGCTGCTGCTAATACTGAGGAGCTGTGGTCATTTCAGACAATCCCTTCCCGCCAGAAGCAGAGTTATGGACTTTGACCAGCTTATTAGCCATATATAATGATTGGGGGTTCATGGGAAAGAGCCCAGCACAAGGACAGGTGCTTCCATGTCTGGCTGACAACTCAACAGCCAGGGGAAAAATGAATGTCAAGTGGCCTGAAAAGAGAAGAATCTCCTTGATGGACAGCTTCATTCAGGTCAATAGTCCAAGGACCTAGCTAGGTGAGGAAACAGAGAAGAAAGATGGAGAGAAGAAAGACCCTTATTTCTTTCTGGGAACTGAATATAGGAGCCACAACACCATTGTCTGGTAAATGAGGAACCAATTCCTCTTATTCAGCAGATTGGTAACTGGAAACAGAAGCTTCCCCTCTTTCCTTCCAGGGAATTTTTTCAGAGATAATGCCATGTTCTGATCTGATCTCCCTACCTCAGAACAGTTACTTCAGCTCTGGGCCTGTGGGATTTCTTGTAGTCAGTAGGAACAGCAGGAGAAGAGATGAAGGGAAGGAATTTTCAGAGGGAGTTGTAGGGTATGGTAGGCAGTTTGCTCATGTACCTAGCTTTTCTCCACCCCACTACATCCTCCACTCTTCACTGCAAAAAAGTTGGTTTCTAATGCAGGGCAACCTTTGCACTGCATGAGGTTAGCCCTCTGAAGATCCAGCATCCATGATGCTGAAGGGGCTTGCATCGCTTAGAAGATGGGAATTATTTTTTCTTTTGGATTGTTCCCGTTCACTATATAAAAATCCTTCTTTTTCATGGTTTCATTCGGCTACATCTAAAATATGCTAGTTCTAATTGTTTTGCAATTGAAAATAGTGACTTTCCAAGTAGAGTTTTATATTAAAACTGGGTATTTTTCTGGCTCTGTTTAAATTTGACTCATTCAGCAATGACATAGTGCAGCATATTCTCTTTAATTCTGAGCAACAGATTTGAGAATCTCTGTCAGGGCCTCAAGAATCCCAAACTTTCATTACTTTGAATGCCATCCTGCACTGAGGCTAGGTCTACACTACCCGCCTGAATCGGCGGGTAGAAATTGACCTCTCGGGACGTGACAATCGATCCCCGAATCGACGGTCTTACTCCACCAGCGGAGGTGGGAGTAAGCGCCGTCGGCGGGAAGCTGCAGAGGTCGATTTTTGCCGCCCGTCCCTACAGCGGGGTAAGTCGGCTGCGATACGTCGAATCTTAAATCGACCCCCCCCCCCCGTAGTGAAGACCTGCCCTGAGATGCACTGCCATGGTCCTCTGTGCCTGGGTAGCAACCTTTGACTTCACTAGAGATTCTGTATATGCAGGGGGTCTCTGCTAGCAGATACTGATACAGGACTGGGACTTAATTACACTTATCTTAAGAACTCAGATGGCTCCCATTACAATAGCATCTGAGCATAAAGGGACTAAGGGTGGGATTCATAAAGATACTTAGGCACCTAAGTCCCTGTTCTAGGGTCCACTGTGAACTTCAAATCTCCTGCCAAACCCCAAACTCACTTAGTGCCCAAGTTTTCAGGGTAAAATCTCCCGGGGCCTAAGTTTCTGTGTCTGGGCCTGTGTACTGCTGCCTCCCTCTAGGTATTGTGACAGACCCAGACCAGTGGGGTAACAGCAGGTGTAGTCCCTAAACTCCCATAGCCGGTGCTCATAGGGAGGGACTTCCCAGGGTTTGGAAACTTACTCCCAGTAGGGGGATTGGAGAAAGATGGGGACCCTAAAATTGGTGAGGCATCCACAGCAGACTGTCAACCCCCAATCTTCTCTGAAATATCCCTAGATTTGTTCTCCACTCCCAGACAGGGTAGAAAGACAAAAAGGGAAAGAAGGGCAGCTAAGGCCTTGGGAACCCGAATACTGACCCAAAGCCAGAGGGTCGCTCTTGTAGGTAGGTGAACCCGCGCAGCTGAAAAGGAGGCCACGCAGGAGGGAGAAGCACCTGAGTCTGACCCCCACCCTAATGCTTCTGAACCAGTAGAGGCAACAGAGACTGGGCCCCTAGATCTTAGGCAGATTAGCCCCAGGAGAGGAAATTTTGGACGGGACTAGGCAAAAGACCCAAGGTATGACAACATTAGGAAGGAGGTGACTGAAATAGATGGGATCCCCATGGAAGGGAAAACCCAGGGACCAAGACCCTACTTCATAATGAAGAAGGATCTCTTATACCGGGTTGCACCAGTACAGGGGCAGAAGGTACAGCAGATCCTAGTATCTCAAAAACACCAGAACGCTGTATTAAGTCTTGCTCATAGTCATCTTTTTGGGGGGCATTTGGGGGTAGAGAAGACCCTGGCACAAGTCCTACGATGGTTCTTCTGGCCTGGAGTACATGAAGAAGTGCGGAGGTACTGTGCCTCCTGCCCAGAGTGTCAGCTGCAAAGTCCCCGTCCCCACTTGAGGGCACCTTTAGTACCCCTTCCCATCATAGAGGTCCCCTTCGAGCGAATAGCCATGGACCTAGTGGGACCCCTGGAGAAGATGGCTCGGGGCCACCAATATATACTTGTTGTTTTGGACTATGCTACTCGCTACCCAGAAGCCGTCCCCCTGCGGAACACGGCCTCTAAAACTATGGCCAAAGAGCTGGTGGGGATCTTTGTCTGAATGGGGCTACCGAAGGAGATATTAACCGACCAAGGAACCCCATTTATGTCGAAGCTAATGAAGGACCTCTGTACGCTGCTCCATATACATACCCTGAGAACTTCGGTCTATCATCCGCAGACTGATGGGTTGGTAGAAAGGTTTAACTGAACCCTCAAGGCTATGATAAGGAAGGTGGTAAGTCGGGACGGGAAGGATTGGGACACCCTACTACCCTACCTTATGTTTGCTATCCGGGAAGTACCTCAGGCCTCAACTGCATTTTCCCCCTTTGAGTTATTATATGGGTGTCACCCCCGTGGCATACTAGGTATCGCCAAAGAGATCTGGGAAGAGGAACCCAATGAGGGGAGAAATATAATAGAGCATGTAATGCAGATGCAAGACGGGATAGCCTGGGTTACCTCTATTGTACGGGAACATTTGGAGAAGGCACAGGAGGCCCAGCGAACCCATTACAATCGCCAGGCAAAAGTGCGACAGTTCCAACCAGGGGATCGGGTTATGGTGTTGGTACCCACGGCAGAAAGCAAGCTTCTGGCCCAATGGCAGGGGCCCTATGAAGTAGTTGAACCTGTGGGGGAAGTAACTTACAAGGTGCGGCAGCCAGGACGCAGAAAACAAAAACAGATTTATCACGTTAACCTTCTGAAACCCTGGCATGCACAAGAGGCATGCACAACGGTCCAAAAAGACCTAACCCAGGAAAACAAGCCTTCCAAACAGGTGAAGGTGTCTCCCGATTTAACACCGGACCAGAAGAATGAGGTGTCTGAGATGATCTTCCGGAACCAATATGTGTTCTCGACAAAACCGGGTCGAACAACCGAGACATATCGCCACATCATCACGAACCCTGGGGCCAGAGTAACAATGAGGCCCTATTGGGTGCCAGCAGCAAAAAGGGAGAAAATAAAAGCAGAAGTAAAAAAAAAAAAAAAATGCTGCAGTTGGGGATCATCGAAGAATCCCACAGTCAGTGGTCCAGCCCAATCGTGCTGGTGCCCAAACCTGATGGCACCACAAGATTTTTGCAACTACTTCCGGCGACTAAACGAAGTATCCCAGTTCGACGCGTACCCCATACCTTGCATAGATGAGCTAGTGGACCGTCTGGGTAATGCCCGGTACTTGACAACCCTAGACTTGACAAAGGGGTACTGGCAGATTCCCCTTGCAGAAGACGCAAAGGAAAAGACTGCATTCTGTACACCAGAGGGTCTTTTTCAATATACTGTCCTCCCTTTTGGACTACATGGGGCCCCAGCTACCTTCCAGCGCCTCATGGACAAGTTATTACACCCGCATAACAGACTCCAAAGAGAGACTGCTGAGCTAGAATTGATATACAAACTAGACACAATCAACTCCGATTTGAATAAGGACTGGGAATGGCTGAGCCATTACAAACATTGACTCTATCTCCCCTTGTAAGTATTCTCACACTTATTATCAAACTGTCTGTACTGGGCTAGCTTGATTATCACTTCAAAAGTTTTTTTTCTCTTAATTAATTGGCCTCTCAGAGTTGGTAAGACAACTCCCACCTGTTTATGCTCTCTGTACGTGTGTATATATATCTCCTCAATATATGTTCCATTCTATATGCATCCGAAGAAGTGGGCTGTAGTCCACGAAAGCTTATGCTCTAATAAATTTGTTAGTCTCTAAGGTGCCACAAGTACTCCTGTTCTTCTTTTTACCCGCATAACAGTTATGCTGCTGCCTACTTGGACGATGGAGTCATTCATACTCCAGACTGGGAAACCCACCTGGAGAAGGTGGAGGCAGTCCTCGATACCTTTAGGCGAGCTGGCCTTACAGCAAACCCTGCCAAGTGCACTGTAAGGTTTACAGAGGCCAAATATCTTGGCTACATTGTGGGAAAAGGTTTGGTAAAACCCCAAGTGAACAAGTTAGAGGCCATCCAAAATTGGCCCCGACCAAGTCGCAAGAAACAAGTCCGGGCGTTCTAGGTGTGGTGGGGTATTACCAACGATTTATTCCCCACTTTGCCACAAGGGCAAGCCCCTGACAGACCTAGTGAAAGCCCATGAATCTGATCTGGTGAGCTGGTCTGACGCAGCAGAGAAAGCATTCACAGACCTACGGACTGCCCTCTGCAGTAACCCCGTACAGTTAGCCCCTGATTTCACCAAGGAGTTTATCCTGCAGACGGATGCATCGGAAGTAGGGTTGGGGGCCATTCTATCACAGATGGTCAGGGAGGAGGAACACCCAATTCTATACCTCAGACGGAAACTCCTTCCAAGGAAACAAAAATATGCAGTGGTTGAGAGAGAATGCCTCGCTGTAAAATGGGCCATGGAAACATTGCGCTACTACCTGCTCAGGCTCAGATTTGTCCTCATGACCGACCATGCCGCTCTTCAATGGATGCAGCAGAACAAAGAGAAGAACACAAGGGTGACCAGATGGTTCTTATCCCTCCAACCTTTCCAGTTCCGTGTGCAACACAGAGCAGGGAGCCGTCATGGCAATGCTGATGGCTTGTCACGTGTGCACTGTTTGGCGTCTCAAGCTGCCCAACCCCTTGGCGTTGAGCAGAGGGAGGGATATGTGACAGACCCAGACCAGTGGGGTACAGGAGTCTGGTAGAGGGCAACTATACTGGTCACTGGATGAGTAGTTTTCTATTCCCTGAGTGACCAGAGCAGGGACTGCACTAGAGTAATCAGGAACCTGCTAGAACCAGTTAAGGCAGACAGGCTAATTAGGACACCTGGAGCCAATTAAGAAGAAGCTGCTAGAATCAATTAAGGTAGGCTAATCAGGGCACCTGGGTTTTAAAAGGAGCTCACTTCAGTTTGTGGGGGGAGTGTGAGGAGCTGGAAGCAAGAGGCACAAGAAGCTGAGAGTGAGAGGGTATGCTGCTGGAGGACTGAGGAGTACAAGCGTCATCAGACACCAGGAGGAAGGTCCTGTGGTGAGAATAAGGAAGGTGTTTGGAGGAGGCCATGGGGCAGTAGCCCAGGTTGTTGTAGCTGTCAAGCAGCAGTTACAGGAGGCACTATAGACAGCTGCAGTCCAAGGGCCCTGGGCTGGAACCCGAAGTAGAGGGCGGGCCCGGGTTCCCCCCAAAGCTCCCAATTGACCTGGGCTACTTTGTTTGTTCCAGTTCCCTTCAAGTATCCTGGGGGGGTGGAGAGGCTCCTTCCTTAGCCAGCTGAAGACAAAATGGAGGGGTCTCCCACGGGTTTAAATAGACTCTCTCTTGTGGTTAGAGACCCCCCTCCTCCCTCCTATGCAAAGTCCAACTCCAAGAGTTCTGGAGTCACCTAGGCAAGTCACATGCCCCTGCATGACTCAGTCTTTACAAGCTGAAGCTATTGTCCACATGGTATCTTGCATGTCTCCAGGAAGACTTCTTATGTGGATTGGAGCATTCCAAGATGCATTGTTCCCCAAGTGTTTCCTGATCAGGTACTTAACCTGGCGAATTCCTTCCTAAAGAAGCTGACTAAATGCCTCACAAAGCTTACTTAGAAACCAAGCAAGCATACAGCCCATATTCTTAACCTCAAGTAGAAAATGATATATCATGTACAAATAGGATGAATAGATATAGTAGACCATAACCTTTACGGAGATATGTTACATGGCACAGGCAGCACAAAACATATTCCAGTTATATCATACATACATTTATAAACTCCCCCCATAAAGCCTTATGGGGTACGCTGTCACATGGGTATTTAGCTGCCTAAGTCGCATGTGGCACCTGATCTGGTAAGTGTGCTCAGAGGCCACCTACTGGATTGATTCCTGTCTAAAATCTGGCAGGAGAAGCTGGTGATGCCCAGCTGTTACTGCATTTACCTAGCATGTCTGAGACCCAGGTTAAATTCCTCCCTCTCTGCCAGAAGGAGTCTCTTCCACTTAATAGTCATTGAACCAGAGAAAGAAGCAGGCTTTGGGCCAGAAAGAGAGTGTGGCTGTATAGTCTGGTGGTTAGCTCACCCCGCCCTCCCCCCACCTGGGAGGTGGGAGACCATGGGTCCAGCCCCCTGTTCCAATCACTGTTTCATTATTTATCCACAGTGGAAAAGCTTTCACAGGAGAGATGGAGGGAGATTCCCTCCCAACATCAGATTATCCCATAGCCCAGTGGTTAGAGCACTTTCCTGAGAAGTGGGAGAGATATGTTCAAATTCTTTCTCCCTGTGAGGCAGAGGGGAGAATTGAAGCTGGGTCTGTCACATCCTAATGAAGTGCTCTAACTACTGGACTAAAAGTTATAAGGTGAGACCCCAAGTGGTTTTGTGTGGAGCAAGGCAGCTAATTCATTACCTCAAGAAACAACTAAGGTTCATAAGCCACCTGACTTCAGGAGAGGGGTGCCTGGTTGTGGATTACTAATCAGAGCAAGGTACCTCCCTGCAGCTCAGACTTAGGTGCCTATATTCATGAGACCAGCAGGGCTTAGCATACACTCCTTCCATCTGCATCTCCCATTGGCTAGCTT
Organism: Trachemys scripta elegans; assembly: GCF_013100865.1. Lineage (NCBI taxonomy): Eukaryota > Metazoa > Chordata > Testudines > Emydidae > Trachemys > Trachemys scripta. The sequence continues at coordinate 85,098,373 of NC_048306.1, forward strand.
AGGCCGCTCCCTGCCTAGCACTTGGGATCACATGGTAAGGCAACACTCTCTCCCCATGCATTGTATAGGAAGCTTGGACCTAGCTCAGACTCTGTGGATTGCAGTGTTGTTTTTGTAGTTTTCTAGGAGCAGCGAGGCCTGAAGTCCCTTTGTGGATCTGGCCCTAAGAGATTTCCTGTGTGACGTTGGGCAACAAAATGGGAGACCAAGGATATGAACAGGGTCTCCCAAGTCCTAGGCCACCCTAACAAATGGACCATGCTTCCTCACTACACTGTGCCCATCATGACCAATATTGGGGCCACCATCATTCCACCTGAATGATAGATGTGGCTTCCAGATGGAATTCACCTATAGTGAGATATTCAGGACAACCATTTCTCCCAGGAACTCAGGCACTGCTTCTAAAACACTCCTAGCCCACACATATGAATGTTAAAATTTGAGCTGCTTTCAACAGCAATATAGCCCTTTGTTTCTCTGTTGGCTTGCTCAGAGCTAGGCTTGAGAGAAAAAGTCAAACAAGGAGGAGGAATAGTGCAGTTATTCTCTCTTCTCCATGTGTCTGAGAATCTCCCATAGGTGTGAGTTCACTGAGCATCACAACCAGCCTTTCTCTTTTTAAAAAAAGCTTGTTAAAGTAATAAATCTTAACAATCCTCTTCAGAGTCTTCTCATTCCCTAGTGCCCTTCAGCTATGTTAATAATTTATTGTTATTTACCAAAGCATAATTCTTACTCAAATTAACTTATAATTAATAAGCACTTGACATCTTCAAAGCACTTTACAAACATTTGATTCTCTCAATAGCCCTGTAAGTAGTTGCTGTTATTAGGGATGAGAGAACTCATTTTGGCTTACTTCAAACCTACTCAAATTTTGTGGGTTTGGAAGTTCAGCTTGAACTCAGATATTATTGAGGTTGCTTCTTATTTGCAACCATAAGGGCAGTGGAGAAATAAGAGGTGAAAGAGAAACTTTTGCCAAGAGACTATGGGATGTATGGAATGGCAGGGGGGGGAGGAGGAACAGTGGGTGAAATACTGTCCCCACTGACTTTGGTAGGGCCAGAATTTCACCCAGTGTATGACAGGGTACCCTCTTTTCTAGAGTAGTTTGGGCATTGTTCTGTTATTCCTGCTTTATAGCACAGGCATCCCTTTAGCACAAAGAACATATTTCTTCATTTAACTGAATCAGATTTTAAAGGGAAAGATTCAATAACAGGAAAAAACAACTCCACAAAATTCAAATAAGTTTTGCAAATAGAAGTAGTCTGAGGTTTCTATAAAATCCCAAATTCTATGAGGTTTGCTCCCCAGTTCTCCAGTTGTTGTATCCATCTCACGCATGGGAAAAGTAAGGTACAAAGACTAAGGGGCTTGCCCAAACCCATACCTGGAGTTGGATTGGAACAGAAGAATTCCAGGCTTATGCTCAGAGCATTAGACCTCTTTTTGAATGTCAGCTTCACATATTGGCAGCTCTTTGATGACCATATATTTTTTCTGCTTCTCTTAAATTTAGATGTCTTATATTCAAACTTCTCAGTTATGGCCACTTTCCAGGGCTCTGTTCAACTTCTGTGTATAATGGGAGCTAGACATCACATGTCATCACCCTTCTGACTCTACAGCACTATTTCCAGGATATCTGTTTGGTGTGAAATGTGAGTTTTAATTTTATAAGCTGTTCATCTCAGCAGTCACCTCTGGCCTTCTTAGTGGAAGACGAGACAGAGGCAGCATGATAAAAGATGCATATTTCCAGTTCTTCCATCTTAAAAGTCACACAGGAGCCTCATGAACACGATGTTAAGGTTTGGTTAGCCAACTTGTCTTGTGTCAGATAGCTCAGCTGCAGCATGAGTAATCAGGGGAGTAACCAGAATTCATTTACAATAAGCAAGACCATCTAGTCACTGTCACGAATGGAGAACATTTGCTAACAAACCCTAAACTAGATTCTGTTTGGTAGAGTATTCCCTTGACACTTAAACCATTAGCTAACACTTTTCACCTGTAACAGTCTCCAGTAAATCCCAGTTTCTTGACCACGGTTTGAATAGGTTTTAATTAATATTCTGTGAATACTACAAGCCACCTTTTATTAACACATTATATGGATGTAAAACTCAGCAGCATGATAGTCAGCCAGCTAAAATAGGGGATATTCTTAGAGACCCATCAGTTAAATACATTGCAACTCCTTAGGAACAGACCATGTTATTTACTGCTGCTCTTAGACAGCAGTAATGTATACTTTAATAATCAGAGCTGAACACACTAGATATATCCTTATATTTGAGTTCTACAGCACATGCAGATTTCTGCCATCCCATGGTTAGATCCTGTAGTCTATCACTCATTGTGCTATCTAACAGAGGGTTGACATTGCTATATATTTTTGCACCATTCCTTAAAGTATCATCATTAAGGCTACGATAATGTCATGGAGATCACAGAAGTCACAGAATCTGTGACTTCCATTGACTTCCATGATATTTTCTGCCCTGGGGCTGGAGCTCCCAGCCAGCCCCACCCCCACAACTCCCAGACCCAGCTGTTTTTTTGGGGACCCTGCAACTGCAGGCAACCAGAGGACCCTACAGCTAGCTAGATTGTCGGGCTGGCAGCTGGGGGAGCCTGAAGCTCCCAGCTTCCCAGGGGGACCATTGAGCTCCCACCCACCACAGTGGTGGGGGACCTGGGAGCTCCAGCAGCAAAGGGTGCTGAACCCGCTTGCCTCTTTTGTCAGGGATATTTTTTGGGAAAGTCAGGGACAGGTCACAGCCTTCCGTGAATATTTGTTTACTGCCCGTGACCTCTCCATGACTTTTACTAAAAATATCCATGACAAAATCCTAGCCTCTATCAAAACCAGCTCAAATAATCAGCTATCTATTTTTTCTCCACATCCATATTTGAGCCTCTGTGATAGCTCTTCTCAGTTTTAACTGCTCATATGAAGGTCCCACTTTGTGACCACCATATGTCTAGTTGTGGACACAGATCAGAGTCTTATAGCTGATTAGTTTGGCTCTCTAAACTTTCCAAAGGGAATACTTCTGAATGGCAGTGTGTCACCCCTTCTCACTTCCCAAGGGAAAGAACATTTGGACTCTAGAGCATTCCCAACTCCTGCTTTCTTATGGTATAAGGCAAGAGGTGGTCTTGATTAGGGAAATTTGCACCTGTTCCATTGATGTATAGTTACACATGTGCAAAACCCAAATGTAGGCACACTGCACAAGGGCAAAGTAGATCTTGCACCAGGGCAATTTACCCACTTCCCATTGTACATGCTCAATTTTGCACTAGTGTGGTACATCTACATTGGGGCTTTCTGCCCATGTAGCTGCACAGCTGCAAGTCCCTCTGCTACATCCACCACATACACAAAAACACCTGCTATAGACTGGAAAATAAAGCTCTCCCTTATGGAAGTATTGAACAGTGTCACTAAACCATTCATCAGCCTTTTCTGTTCTCTGATAAGAGGGGAACATTTAACACCCACTTTTATATTACACTGGTGTAAACGTCTACAACAGGTTGGAGGCAACAAAGAGTCAGACCCAATGTCTTCCTCTCATATTTTCACTTTTTATCATGAATCATGGTAATCCCCATTTATACTACTGGTAAATGTGGAAATAACTTGATATGACTGTGATTTATTTTCTTTTAATAATAGGGCCCTTGAGAGATGAGTTGAAACTACTTAATTCACTAGTTCTGGTGCTCAAAAATATGCTCTCAGATCTCTTCTTTTGATGTGTTTTATTTTTTGATAGCTTCATTATTTTATTAAATATATTTTGATTTGGCACAAACATCATATTCAAGGGTTAGAGATTGGTGAAAAAATATTGCTGTTGGCAACAACTCAGTATTAATTTCAGAAAATATGAAGGATTTTTGGCTTTTGTCTCAAACCTTTGTCCTTCTTTTCATAAAGGAAGACAATGGCCCAAAATGTCCTTAATGTTATCGAGGGGCATAAGTGTTTCCAGAATCAGGCCCTATAGGAGTCCTGTGTTTGAAAAAATTTCAGCAAGTAGGGACACTTGTGAACTAATGACTATCTCTTTTTAACCACTAGTTGTCCAGGGACAGAGCTGCACTATAAAATCCTACAGTTTTAGCTAATTTTCCTTTCATTAAATATGTCTTTGTTTGGGATTCCATTGTTGTCTTGATATGTTAATTTTAGACAAAACTTTACAGGTGTTGAATCCCCCATTCATAATTTTTTCTTCTGTCTTGCCCCTCTTCATGAATCAATGTTAGGACATCAAAAATCTATTTCATTTTATTTTTTAATCTCCTCTATAGACCCAAACCAGCTCCCACTGAAGTCAATGCAAAACTGCAATTGACTTTAGTGAGAGCTAGTTCAGTTGCTGTATGTAGATAAACAATTAGTTTATTGCAGAAGATGGAGAATATATCATCAATAGCTCATCCATCATGCAGAGTTATTTTCCCTTGTTAACTAATCTGTGATTAGTATGTCCTGAAACAGAACAAAGCTGGCATTCTCAATGACTAAATCCATAATGCAGATTTAATTTTCTTCTGAAGTTTACTTGTCAAATCTTTCAAACATAAACTTTCCTGCAGTACACAAAACTAAACTGGTAAAATTACCAAAAAAAGAAAAGAAAAGAAACCCTTCACTGTGGAGATTTATTTAGAAATAGGAGTCCCTTTACTCATTTGTTGTGGTCTGCTTAGACCATACAGATCCTGGAAAATCAAAGATGCATGCTCCACCTTATTTATTTTCTTAGCACTCACCAAGGTAAGCAGTGAATCCAACGCTTTGATAAGGTTATTATTATAATACCTCCAACACACCATTAGTCAAAGTTCTGTAGTTCTATTCATCATACACAGTTTGCTTTAAAATGTAAATGTAGCAAAATGCATGGATTCTCTCTCCATTAACTAATTGGGATCAAAAGAATTTCACATTCCCAGGTGGAAATCATAGGACGTTCCCTAACACTTTGTGTCTCATAAGGTACATTGTAATCAAGGGAGCATAATTTCATTGATGTATTGGAATTACACCTGAGAAATGTTGCCCACTAGTTTTACATGCACTTAGCACTCAAACAATTTTCAATTAAATGGGTTTGTGAAAGGTTATTTGTCCATTTGTCAACGGGTAGTGATCAATGGCTCCATGTCTAGTTGGCAGCCGGTATCAAGCGGAGTGCCCCAAGGGTCGGTCCTGGGGCCGGTTTTGTTCAATATCTTCATTAATGATCTGGAGGGTGGCGTGGACTGCACTCTCAGCAAGTTTGCAGATGACACTAAACTGGGAGGAGTGGTAGATACACTGGAGGGTAGGGATAGGATACAGAGGGACCTAGACAAATTAGAGGATTGGGCCAAAAGAAACCTGATGAGGTTCAACAAGGACAAGTGCAGAGTCCTGCACTGAGGACGGAAGAATCCCATGCACTGTTACAGACTAGGGACCAAATGGCTAGGCAGCAGTTCTGCAGAAAAGGACCTGGGGGTTACAGTAGACGAGAAGCTGGATATGAGTCGACAGTGTGCCCTTGTTGCCAAGAAGGCTAGTGGCATTTTGGGCTGTATAAGTAGGGGCATTGCCAGCAGATCAAAAGACGTGATCATTCCCCTCTATTCAACATTGGTGAGGCCTCATCTGGCGTACTGTGTCCAGTTTTGGGCCCCACACTACAAGAAGGATGTGGAAAAATTGGAAAGAGTCCAGTGGAGGGCAACAAAAATGATTAGGAGGCTGGATCACATGACTTATGAGGAGAGGTTGAGGGAACTGGGATTGTTTAGTCTGCAGAAGAGAAGAATGAGGGGGGGATTTGATAGCTGCTTTCAACTACCTGAAAGGGGGTTCCAAAGAGGATGGATCTACACTGTTCTCTGTGATACCTGATGATAGAACAAGGAGTAATGGTCTCAAGTTGCAGTGGGGGAGGTTTAGGTTGGATACTGGAAAACCTTTTTCACTAGGAGAGTGGTGAAGCACTGGAATGGGTTACCTAGGGTGGTGGTGGAATCTCTTTCCTTAGAGGTTTTTAAAGTCAGGCTTGACAAAGCCCTGGCTGGGATGATTTAGTTGGGAATTGGTCCTGCTTTGAGCAGGGGGTTGGACTAGATGACCTCCGGAGGTCCATTTCCAACCCTGATATTCTATGATTCTATGATTCATTTGTGTTGCACGGGCAATACAAGTGAAAGTGTCCCCAGGTATGAAATTTAGCCCCTGGTCCATTTGCTTAGATTATCAGTAACCCTGCCAAATATGGTGGTGATTTGTGGCGTCTCTCTACAAATAACAGAAATGATGCATTCATTTCATATATAGCATTCACTGCATATATAGGCTACCAAACAGCTTTGATTGGTTCATGAATTGTGATCATTAAGAGTGTGGCTGTATTTGAACTCACAACTTAAAAACGAAATGTTCTGTTTAGTCAGTTATCAATCTCTTGAGCCATTCAAGTTCCTTTGTAATCACTAATATTTCATATATTAAATTATTCACCATATTTAAAATATTCCTGAGACAGAATGTATTGGAGCGTATGATATGCAAAAAAACAAGCAACTGGAAAAAGGTCTTTAAAGATTAAAAATAATCACTTTTCAGTATTGCTTTTTCTTTTGGATGTGATCATCTACTACTGATAAGTTCATTTAAATAAGTTTGCAAATGGGTATTAAAAAGTTACATTAAAAATAGGACTAATTTATACAAAGGTCTGGGAATGAAGGACATCTTGAGTGCAGTGAAACTTTACTCTGTGATTCGTATTATCTTCCATGATGATCATCATTTTCATTATCATTCATTATTTATTAATATTGGAAGCATCCATTGGATTGCAAATAAGTTCCTAACAATGCATCATCTGTTTTGCACATCACATTTTTACTCTTTGGTGGTTGCCTTTATTTTAAGTCTTTTATGCATTTCAACTCAACGAATCAGAAATACTATGAAACAGTTAGTAAAGAAATTGGCAACTTTGTTATATTTGTTAGAATCCCAGGCTGTGTCATCTTATCCCAGGTTTATTAGGTCTGTTGTTTCCTGGGTAAGCTGGAAAATAACATTGGCAATTACTTACTATAACAAATTCTAAGACAAACTTAGCAGTCAAGGGCAATATTAAGGTGCTGCATGTGATATTTGTAGGGAGAAGCAGAGGGCACCAGAGAGATCCCCTTTGCACGTAGCGCTAGATGGACACTCTGTGAGCCTGCTTTTCCTCTAATTTACAATAGCAGAAATTGGGCTTGTCCGTGTTCACCAAAATCAATAGGGTTCTGCCCATTGATGCCTAGGCCTTTCCATGGAATTTTGGAATTGATCAGCTGTGGTGTTCAAAAGTTATCATGTTACAGACAGACAGAAGTGTCACCAAGTTGAGAACAGAGCCTCACCTCACTTGATTCAACCGATTATGGAGCAGATTTGTAGAAACCATCTGTACAAATAAAATAACATTTACAAAAAATCCTTCACTTTCCCTTCTCCCCAGTATATTATACTTTTGTACAAAGTGCGAGATCCAACCCAAAATAAATCAGAGCCTCTAAGGGATCTGCTTTGACTAATATAACTAATAAACATGTGCTGGGAAAAAATCCTGTTTACTTTCACAGTTTGGCCAAATGACAAACCTTTATTAAAAAAAAATATAAAAATAAGACACATAGAGTTAGTTAGATGGGATGGCTATTGCAAATGTAAAATAATTAAAAATAAGCCCAACCTCCTGATTTGTTGCATCTTCTTTTTCTTTTCATGGATCTGTAAATCACTTCTGGTAACAATTCAGTAAGATGGGTAATGCACAAAGCAAGTAGGATTGGGAATCCTTGTTTAAAAAATAATCTCTCTATCTGAAATAAAATAAAGTTTCTTCTGCAGCATGTATATACTGTAGCAGAAGGAATTAAATGATTCTATGGCATTGATTAGTTAGGCAAAAGGAGACTGAGACATTGTTCTATTCAGAGTGTATTAAATTATTTGAGTTTTGGAAAAGACTGAATGCTTGGAGGTTTGCACACACCCAATAAACATTTCACATAGGAGAGTTAAACAAAAGCTTCCCCTCTGGAGGGAAAGAATTATTTTAGATTTGCTAGGGCTACTTCTACATTTTCTCAGGTCACATTGGAAACTTTTATAAACATTTCAAGCCAATATGCAACTTTTCCATGTATAATTCATGTTTGGTCTCTTACATGCCTTTTCATTATGCTAAGTCCTAAACCTTTCAAATGATATTATAAAAACCATGATGAAATGAGTGCTCTGATATGAGTCAGTAAGAACATTTGTGGTTTAGGATTTGAAAGATAATAGGAAGATCAACTTTTAATCCACGTGACTGCATTATCAGCTCTGATGCAATCTCTTAAAATAATACAACTAGCTTGCTGTGAGGAGGTTCCAGTTAGCTTAGAACAATGCAACAATATTTTTTTAGCTAAGTCTATTGACTACAAGAAATCAGCCAAGAAAGCTTGAAATCTAGCTAAAACTGATATTATAATTATAAATTCCATATAAGGCTGAAGAACCAGAGGGTGTATATTTGCAGTTAGGTGCATAGATGAATGCATGATATTCAAAACATATCAGGATTATAACTCCATTGGTACTATATAATGTGGATCAATCACTAAGGGAAGAATGCTGATCTTGTTTGTACCTGTGTACATTCATTTTACCACCTGTGTTTATTCCATTGACTTCTATGCTACTCTGGATTTGCATTGTATAAGGCATTGTTATAGTTTTTCAAAATACATGGAAAACCATGAAAAGGTATATCTTCAGTATTACTTCAGTTGTGAGGAATTTTGTTATATGGGTTTTTTCAGAAAAAGTTGTAGCCCCAATTGTCTAGAGCCAGTAGAATATAGAGTCGGGAAGCATATGAAATAAATAACAAAGCAGAGTTGTTATAGTAATTATAAGCTGGATCTAAGGAGAGAACCATTGACATTAAAAGTGCTCAGCAGGTACTCGGCACGTCTAATCATTTGCCCCTTAACAAATAGAGAATTTCCAGTTTCTGCATTTGCTCTCATCAGACCCATGGTTGCGGCACTGTAATTTACAAGTTATAGTGAGTACATTCTGTATAGGCATTTCAAGGATATACAGTAAGTGACAGCTCTTGGATGATAAGTTGACAGTAAAGCTGAGCAGCAATCTTTTTGTCTATAGATTCATGTTCTCGTTGGAGATGAGGATATCAAACAGATGTCAGTACTGCATTTAGCTGTTTGCTAATAACAAGTGCTGCACTACTTTTCTGAACGTTGAATAGCAACTTCAATTTCATGGTAAGACTACAGTCTGCATAAAAATAGATCTATTAGACCTGCCAGCAGCAAGCTTTTCTAAAGATCCAGTGTATGCTAGGGTCAAAGTCAGCAACAATTAGGAATAGCATTTGCCAAAATGTAACAACCAATTTACTACGTGGTGCTGTGTAGACAAAGAAGTCCAGATGCAAGGCCCATTGAAGTCAATGAAAAATCACTTCAGTGGGTTTTGGATCAGGCCCAGAAGGAATACAAAAAAGAAGGATTATTCCCCTTGCTACATGTCCTGTTTGAACCCCACATGCAAGCATTAATGGGTAGGTATGGCTACCATGGGGTATAACCCTTCAGTGGTATGATCTGGTGGCAGCAAGCATTCTAGTGGTTGTGCTGTGGTTTATTTTATAAGGGGTTGATAGTATTGATTACTTGCCTACTGTGACAAAAAAAAATCTTATACACTGACTTAATAGTGGCCAAAAGGTATTGCTTCCAATGGAAATAATTATCTGTAACCCACTGCAAGTTCCCACAGTGGGACAATAATACATTTGTATCACCACAATATATATGTGGTGGTGGGTTTGTTTTTTAAACTGCCTCTATGAGTGAACAAATGGGACTGTTGCATTTTCCTAGTTAAAGGCCCTTCTCAGCCAAAAAGGGTTTTAGCCATCTGGGATGTGTAAGCCCAGGAAGACCATATAAATTCTCAGTGCACCAGCATAATTTCTCCTACAGAAAGCCTCACAAGAGCAAACTGAGAATTTTTAAAAAGTCCAACTCCAAGGAATTTTTGCTCCCTATTCTCAGAACATCCCTTCTTCCTAGTGTTTGGGCTGCAGAGAATGCAGTGTGCTGTTTAAGTGTATGGGCAGAGAGATAGATCCTTCTTCTCTCCATCCCTTAATCCTCACCGAGGAGAAATTTTTGGCCTGTTGGGCCTTGACTGAGTCCCAGTAGTGGATGGTCAGTGGTCCGTTATAACTGGACCCAACCTTTGAAACCCATGTACTTCCAATCCAGCTCAATTTGGGCAGAGTCTAGACACTGTTTCTACTTCTAGCCTCTCAGGAGCATCTCAAGGTGCGGACAACCTGTCTGGCACCCCTTCTTGGGACTCTTCAGTCCAACTTCCCTAGACCTTGAAACTAGTGCTGATCCTTCCCATGGTTTGTCCTTGACATTTTTAGGCCATTACTGTTGCATACTCAAAATGTGGGTCACATTCTTTAAAATGGTGGTCGCAGTGTCAAGGGAAGGACCCTACATGATAGAGACTTGTACAGACATTATACCAGTCTACTATAGGCTCCTCTTCATCTCCTGGCTGAGGATCTCAGTTTCAGAACTGCAAATGTGGGAGAATGATTCAGTCTATGTATCCCCCTTAATACTGCCTCCCCAGTGGATTGCAGGTTAACTATGGTGAAAGTGCCCTCCCTGTTTTCTCTTCCCCTTCCATTTGACTAAGATGTCAGGAGAGGTATGTTGCATTCATCAAGCTCTGTGCATCTCCAGATGCAATTCCCAGTGGCCTGGTTGATGTCCATGGGCAATACCCTTGATGTAGTCACAGACTCCATCCCAAGTAGGGGGAGATATGTTTGTACATCTGTATAATGCTGAAATTGCTTTATGATGCTGCATTCCTGTAGGGACCTATCCCCCGGGAATACATACCAGTTGTTGTGGATCTGGAGCTGATCTGGGCTATACAACTGCAGAGGAAATTATGGGCAAGATAGATTTTTATGGAGACTAAATGTACTGAATTTGTTTGATCAGTGAAACTGAAAGAATTCCCTTGCCCCAAGAAAATTATATTGGTTCATTCTGTCTCTCTGAGAAATATATGGCTACTATATCTAAATTAATCCACATAGAAAATAATTAAAACTATTACTATGCATTTATACTCATGCATTTAATTGAAGTGTACATGCATAGGTTTTGATCAACTCCTCATATTAATTATCTCTTATGAAAAACAGTGAGAAGTTATTCTAATAAATAAAAAATATGGACTGAAATGACTATTGTTACAAAAGTGTCGGAAGTGGTAAAATGTTTGAATCCTGAAAATTTATTTACTTAATTTACTAGTTCTGGGTGGTACGTGTAAAAAGATTTTATAGCAAACAAACCCATTCATGCACAGAACTTGCTAGAATGCAGTTTAACTATTCGGTTAGGCTGGAAATTTAACATATGCTAGGAATAATGTATTTTAGTAATACTGCTTTTAAAGCAGCTATTATTGCTGTACCAGAGCAGCCTAGAAATAAGAAACACTCACTCATCATTTCTGGAGATTATGGAAATAAAGCATCTGAGAAAACAGATGACAAATTTAAGGCTTTCGTGAGACTGGTTTAATTTTCTATCATTTCTCATTTTCATTACAATCATTACCCGCACCCCAAGAGTGAATATCTCTTGTTCTCAGCAAAATTATACCGCTCCTTCTACAGGTTATATACTAGAAGCTTTGGCTGGTCTCCCTGCACTTTAATTAGTGACTTCAAAGGCTGCTCAATATGGAATTAACCTTAATCCACTCTCTTCTGAATTCACTTGCAGAAATCACATTGCAATATTGCCCCTTGCATGTGTGCGCAGAATGGTGGGAAGGATGCAAAGAGTCATCTCCACCTCTTGGGTCCTCTGTGTAAGAGACAGACCCAGCTGCAGTACCTGCACTTGGAGACTCAAAGCATCCCAAATGGGACAGGGAATGTTAGGATCATCTCCACTGCACACTGGCCAGCCACATAGAGGGAGCATGTGGTTCTAATGATGGTGATTCCCCTGCATATAAGTGGAGGCCTGGGAGATATGATGCCAGAACTCTCCTGGAGCAGAGAAGCTGCACAAAGAACCTCATTCAAGGATCTGTGCAACTGAGCCCCAAATATTAAATTAAATTAATGGAGATATCCCATCTCCTAGAACTGGAAGGGACCTTGAAAGGTCATTGTGTCCAGTCCCCTGCCTTCACTAGCAGGACCAAGTACTGATTTTGCCCTAGATCCCCAAGTGGCCCCCTCGAGGATTGAACTCACAACCCTGGGTTTAGCAGGCCAATGCTCAAACCACTGAGCTATCCCTCCCGCCCTTTGCGCATCATTACATGACCCCGTGGGTAAAAGATGGGGTAGGAATCCTGTTTCTGATCTATTAGTGAAGTCTGTTCATTTCAAGGCCTCTAACCTGAGGCAGAGGAGCCAAATGCATGAAGAAGGACCTCATTCCCTTTGTTCAGCCACCCACATAGCAAGAATTCCACCTCCCTACCTCAAACAAGATGTCACACCAATGAATAAATTAATGGGAGATGGAGGAGTATTCCTCTCATTCCTTTGTTAAAAGCAGAGGAGACCAGCTGCTCTCCTTGGCCTCAGAGAGTAGCTCTCCCGCAGCTCTCCCTCATCTATGGCGAATGCAGGGAGAGCTCTCCCTCTTGCTTCAGTCAGCTTTAAGCATTCTCCCTTCTACCTCTCAAATCTTTTCTTAGCCATGTCTGCAAACTCTGAAAGATATTCACTGAAGTAAGCAGAACTTGTACTGGCCGGCCTTCTCCTCCTGACACTTCATGGTGCCAGCAATATACTTTTCCCTCTTTGTTTCTGTCCTCAGCAGTTAATCCTGCTTTCCAGCCTAATAGAGGAGGTGAGTGAGAAGGTGAGGAGGACAGGGACAATAGATCCGACATTCATATGGGGGAAAGAGAGAGGTCCTTTCCAAAATGGAGTGAGATGGGCTGGGTTGGTCTCTGTCCAAAAAACTCCTAACCCTGCCTCATCTCAAAGACCTTCTAACTCATCTTCACCAGAGCCACATCTGGTGGTCCAGCTGAAATGTGGAAAAAATAGTATGTGATCATGTAATTAAAGTCTGTAATATCATGCATATGCACAAGGGGACTGCGTTAAGGTTACACAGCGCTTGACTTTGCCACTTTAATTTTCTTTTAACACAGGGTTCAATCAGGTCTGGAAACCCTAGTGACAGTTGTGGGAGTACTTGGTGGGGAATATAGATCTTTACTCCCAAATGTGTTTTTATATATGGGATTTCTGAGAAAGGGGTTTGGAATGTCATGGGGAGAAATTATTTTGGGGAAGTTCTATGTACTATATAGGAGGCCAGACTAGATGATCTGCCCTTGAAATTGATGAAGACAGTTTTCAGCAAACTTCCCTACAGACACAAGCCCAGTGATTACAAGCCATTAAGGCTGAATAGGTCATTTTGCCCAACAGTGGAGCAGTCATCCCCAGAGTATTAGCTTCAAGGGCTGAGTTGGCTGACTGGGAAAAAAACAGTTGGAGGCTATGTCTACCCGTGCATACTTCTTGGGTATTTGTCCATGTACTGCTAGCACGTGTCCCATTCCCGCACCAAGTATTGATATATGCTGACCTGGGTATGGGTTCACGCTGTGGACAGGGAAATAACCATGTCCACACTACCTTTTTTGGTAAGCAATGGTAGTGCTACAATTTCACGGGTGGTATCCCAGAATCTTCTATGTCACAGGAGACACTCTGGGAACCTCCTTGCTGGTACTGTAATCCTCCTTCATGGATTTGGTGATGGCAGCTTCTTGTCATCTCTCCCTGCTGCCAAACTGCATTGGAGATACAGAGAAAATGTATGATGATAGGGTTCTGCTCCTGTTTCTGCTCGCCTGACAAAGGTTCATATCATGCAGTACCAGGTACAGGGTGGAATTGGTCCAGAAAAATTTGAGATGGCAAAGAGGAAGTCTTAAAATCTCTTTTCCTGATCAGTTTCAGATTGGTACCAGCAAGTAATTTTGGAAAAACTTGAAGAACTTTTAAGTTAGAGGTTCATCAGGTGCAAGAAATGTCTCCTGACCGCTCACGGGAGTAGAGTCATAAAGGCGGCAGAGTGGAAAGTTATGGCCCCAAGTATAATTGAGATGCCCATGTTTTAATATGAATAATAAGGGATATAGCCTAGAAAGAACTTTCCCAAATAATATAAGGTAATTTCCATTCTATGATCTTTGTAATATGGGTCGATGATATGAGAAAGTTATCATATAGATTTGATGTGATTATACTACGGTTATTCAAAACTCTAGCAAGACAATTTTCAGAAATGTACTGAGCCCTTCTTATATTTCTCCCAAATACTTCACAATTTAATCAGCAGGGTAATAGAAGCCTTCCATAAATTTTAAAAAAAATCTGTTTTCCTATTAAAATATAAGGAAAAAATGAAGAGCTATTAAAGAACAGCCACTGAAGAACTATAATGGATACTATATATCCCTCCCCTCCTATGTAGCTCCAGTCATATATTTCAGTTCTGATCTACAAGAATTCATAGGCCTTGATTCTGCTTTTAACTGCACACAGGCAAACCACTGCAGACCCCCAAAGATTGGGATGTCAGTATTTAGAGACTTCAAAACATTTCTAACTGCATGAAGGCTTTTGTGGTGTTCTCAATGCCAGACATTTATTAGACGCTACTACCCCAACTCAGTAAAGCATTTAAGCATGTACTTAAGTCCCATTGGTATGTGAGCAGATGCTTAAAGTTAAGCACATTTACTTTGCTAAATAGGGATGGACTGCAGAACTGGGGCCTTGTGGAAAACCAACTGCATCCTTTTTATCTGTGAACTTAATTAGAATCTAGATATTTAGAGTTGAGAAGCTATTGCATTAACCTACCTATTACATTATTTTGTCCTAAAAAAAGACATTCCATGGACTTCTGTATTTAATTGTACTTCCATCTTCTTTAGCAGCTCTGCATTTGTTTTCTAGCCTAGAAATGTGAGAAATAATTACAGTATCTAATGAGTGTTATAACCTAATGTGGAAGAAAATCTTCAAAAGCATCTGCAATTATGAAAGCTGAGGATTGTACAGTAATTCCTCATTATATATTGCAGTGCACTTTGTGCAGTATGCACTGTTTAGTACCCACTTATGTCTAATATACAGCACACATTGTCAGCCTCATATTTTAAAAGGGGTAAGCATTGATGGAAAAGTAAAACTGAAATTACTTTCTGAATTATTTAGAACAATGACAGGAGGTAAAAACTGCTTAGTAGTTTCCATCATGTACATAATGCATCATGATCAATAAATGCAAGCTCTCCTTAACTTAAAACCCAAATTTATAACTGCATTAATAAAGAAGTATGAAATTGCTTGGCTTCATTACTTATTCAAATACTCTGGAAAAAGGTATATTTTAAAATTAAATGCAACCGAATTTCTAATGGAGCCTCCAGAGATTATGGAATACATTACAAAATGGTTGTAAATATGTACTATAATCCCCATGTAAGGTTTAAAAGAATACTATAGTAAAAATATGCTCACTTATACCAAATTGGTTGAAAAGAAATCCTGTCTGATTATTATAAGATGACTATCATTACCTAATACAATTATTTTTAAGCGTGCAAAGTACCAAGTTATTAAGTAGCTTATTTATAAGAGTACAGGAAGTTTCTAAAAATTCTTCTTAGTCAATCATCGACCAAAGAATAAATAAAAAATATGGGAAGACTATGAGACTGTCTTCAAGCATGATATGTCTTTTATTATGACTTTGTACAGCACTTAGTACAATGATACCTGAATCAGGATTAAAGCAGCTAGGTACCACTCTAAGGAAAATAAATAATTCTGATACAATTTACAGTGGCTTTTCACAGGTGTAACTCTGGTCACTGAAAAAGGCATGTAAATCAGGCTCTCTCAATTATTCTTCTAACTAAACTTAACATCACAAAGGAGACAAGATATCACTGCTACTATATTTAATTCATTTAGTCACCAGAAATGAGTCAGCTGGTAGTTTCTTTCCTTCACTTGGCTTTTTAAAAATTGTTAGTTTTGCACTGTAGTACAACATTTTAAAAGTCTGTAAAAACAAATCTATTAAAATGACTGTAATCCCTGACATAATGGCACGTAGAAACTCAAATTAAATATGACCTATGCAGCACAAGTGAATGTAGTTTCAACCTTTTCAGAGATAAATTGAATTCAATGGGCTAATATTGTTACATTGTTATAAGAGTTGGAAACATCGAACACTTGGCTTCTCATATTCGCAAATATTGCCAATTAGTGGATGATACAGAAGGATCTGGGATTAACAATATTTTAGGGCTAGAATGTGAACATTGTTTTGGCTCAAGAGAAGTAGACTGAAATTTGGTATAGGTCTTCACTGCCTGACTCTCAAACGCTGTTTGCTATTCTTAAAGCTGTTTGAACTGCTGTGTAATTCCACAGAGCTAGTCTTAAATATAATATTCTCTGTAGGTATGGTAACTCTTCAAGTACCACACAACACATAATGTTTAAATGCATCTTTGTCCAAGGGTTGTGATTTTAGGTCTGGGACATAATTTAGAAGCTGATGAATATTAATCTGTATTAAAGAAAGCAGATAACAGTGCTATCATAAATTTGGATACATTACTAGTTAACTATCGGCACAATTTGATGATGCTGATTGATAATATATGTTGCAATTAATGGGCTGCTGGTAAACTTTCTGATGGTGCCTTAACACTGCTCAAATTACAAGTGTGAAAAAAATTGCGGAGAGGAAAAATATTAAAAATAATACACAAAATGATCTTATTTAATATTTTTACAAGGAGTCAGATTTTTTTATTAGCGCCTCTCTTAACAGCCATATGCCTAAATAATTTACAGAACTAAATAATATAGATGCTATATATCATCTTGTAATTTCTAGCATCCCACTGATATTATTTAAGAAGCAATGGAGCAGATACAGTTTTCAAGAGAGGTCTGGAATGAGACAGGTGTTGAACACTTCAGTTCTGGATCTAGGTTACCTTGCCTAGTAAATAGGGTTGCCAACTGTCTAATCCCAGAAACCTTAACACTCTTGCTCTGTTCCTTCTCCTAGGCCCTGCCCCCCACTCAATCCACCACCCTCACTCACTTTCACTGGGCTGGGGCAAGTGGTTGGGGTGCAGAAGGGGTGCGGGCTCTGGGCTGGGGGGGGGGGCTGAAGGGTTTGGAGGGGGGGGGGGGGGCCCGGGGGGAACTTGGGGGGGGGGGTTGGGGTGCAGGGAGAGGTGTGGGAGGGAGTTTGGGTATGGTAGACAGGGCCGGCGCTTCCACTAGGCAACCCTAGGTGGTCGCCTAGGGTGGCAGGATGTGGGGGGCGGCATTTTGCCACCCTCTGCAGAATTTCGGTGGCGAGGGGCTTCTTTCGCTCCGGGTCTTCGGCAGAAATTTGGCGGCGGGTCCTTCACTTGCTCCGGGACCCACCGCCGAGAACGCAGCTTCAGAGGAGGAGCTGCCGCCGATTACTGTGGAGGAGCACTGCCGCCTAGGGCAGCAAAAACCCTGGTGCTGCTCCTGATGGTAGGGGGCTCTGGGCTGGACAGGGAGTTGGGGTGCAGGCTGGAACCAGGCAGGTCCCTGAAGTGACTGGCATGCCCGGCTTCTCGGCTCAGGGGTGGCCAGGTTGCTCCATATGCTGCCCCTACCTGTAGGCATCGCCCCTGCAACTCCGATTGGCCATGGTTCCCGACCAATGGGAGCTGCGGAGTTGGCACTCAGGGCAGGGGCAGCATGCAGAAACCCCCTGACCACATCTGTGCTTGGAGCTAGAGGGACTTGCGGTCCACTTCCGGGAGCCACATGGAGCCAGGGCAGGTAGAGAACCTATCTTAACCCCGCTGCACCTCTGGACTTTTAGCGGCCTAATACCTCCCAGATTGACTTCAGTAGCTTCCAGAAGATCAAGCCCGATTCTGGGAGACTCCCAGCCAATCTGGGAGGGTTGGGAACCCTACTACTGAAACAGGACTAAATGTTCCCCACAAGGAGAAAACCCACAGAGATGAAAAGCACTACTAGAACTCTCTCAAAATTCTCCTCCAAGCTTTCTCATTACACCCTTCCTTCAGATGAAGGACTTTGCTGTTTACAAAGTAGGAACTTCGTACCTCAGGGATCTACAGGAAAAGCCAGAGTGCTCCTTCACAATCCAATCTGTCTTGGGGCAGTTTCCTGATGGAGCCATGCTGTCATTTAGTGGATATACAAAATATGCTCGCTTGTAGTGGCATAGTGGATTAGTTAATGTTGCTTCTAGCTGCATTAAGTTCTGCACACGTAGCCACATATTTACAAGGGAAACATGCCATGGAATTCAACTTTTTCCCAGTTCCTATATAACATGAAGGAAATTCCATAAGCTCTTGCAGCAGCAGTGTGTGCATGGGTGCGGAGATGGGGGGAGGGTAAAAGCATGCAAACAGCTCCCTTTATCCATGCTTTCTACCAGTGTACTGCCCACTTTTAGTTCTCTTCAGCTTACATGGGACAATAGCGCTGGGTGCTCCAGTTTGTTTGTTTATGTTGGTTTTTTGTTTGTTCCTCTGTTTTCCTCTTTGAATCCCATAATTAGGTCATGCTACAAACTATATGTGTGAATACAATTTAATACCTTCTTTATTCTGTGGGTGAAATCCTGGTTCAACTGACATTAGTGATAAAACTTCCATTGACTTCAAATGGGACCAGGATTTCACCCCAATTTTTCTTTGTTCTGCTTTCTCCATAATCAGCCATCCTTGTCTGAGTTTTATTATGCTAATATAACAACCTATTTTTAATTAATACAAAGTTTGACTGTGCATGCACAAAAGATGTTAGTTTCATAATCTGTCTGTGAGGTTTAGTGTAAAGGAATAATTTCACCTTCTGCATGATCCCATTTCAATGTTATTTTTAATGTATATAGTTTTAATTTTAAAAATTCTGTCATTGATTTAAAAAAAATAAATGAAAGTCTAATCCGTTACAGTAGTAGCAAACAGTATGTTCAATGCAACAGCTAAATTGACTTATGACCTCCAGAGAGAACTTCAAACAGGGCTGAAATTCTTTTTTAATTAAATTTTGACTTTTGAAGATGCATTTGCATGTTAGGCCTCAAAGGCCGAGCCAAGTAGTAGGTCTGGAGCTAGCTTATGCTTTGTGTTGTTGTAAATCCTGCTGTATCTCATGTATATTAGAATGTGAAACAGTACTATTGTATTTTACTAGGTGAGGAAGGACTCAATTTGTATAGAGTTTTAATAAATGTATGGCATGGCATATGGGGAATTTCACAGTTTTCTGAGCTGTTCTTGGAATCTTTGCAGATGTTTTGTTTTGTTTGCGGACTTCAATGTCTAATGTCAGGACCGAATGC
This sequence comes from Trachemys scripta elegans, assembly GCF_013100865.1. NCBI lineage: Eukaryota > Metazoa > Chordata > Testudines > Emydidae > Trachemys > Trachemys scripta. Next base: position 85,117,975 of record NC_048306.1, read on the forward strand.
ATGTAGCTTCTTCAAAGTGATGCATTCCCTGGGTTGAGAAGAGCTCCAACAAGGTCAGAAATTGTTAAGTAGTTTGCTCCATTTTGATGTGGTGTCTAATGCTATAAATTTCATCTTGGCCTTACTGATTTATTAGTCAGATATATTATGTTGTAGTCTATTGGCTGGTGGTGAGGCAGCTTCTTGCAGGATATGGCCTTTGCTTTTGGTTGATAGTCCTACTTAAATTTGATCCAACTGGAATTTAGTGTATTTTAATTATATGAACATTAGCGGTGAAATCCTGGTCCCATTCAAATCAATGGGAGTCTTTCCTTTGCTTTCAACGGGACAAGTTTTCACACTAGTTTTGGGTCACTCCCATTTCCACATCTAATCCCATGTAGGAAATTGTTGAGACAGACTCCTTTTGGGTTTGGTAGCACTGGAGCTAAAAAAATGAAAAAGAAATAGAATAAGAAAAAGAATAGCAACACAGGGGGATCCAGAAAAGCTGATCTATGGAACATAAAACTCCTTTCTGTCCAGTCTTCAAAAAGTATTTTAAATACTGGGGGATAAAGCAATTTCTTGATTCTTTTTTAACTATATACTTGTATTTTTCTGTTTATAAGCAAAATTATTCATGCTTTTCTGACAATTACTTTGTTCAGATATCAGCAGGCCAGAAACAATTAGACTGGACTTTTGTGTGTTAGAGTTTTCCACAACTCTAATCCCATATATGTCATCATCTGGGACTGATTTATCACAGATTCTGAAATGGTGACAGAAATTTCGCCTTATGCTTTTATACTAGCTTGATAGAATACATGTATTTGGAGTGTTAATTCATTCTTTTATTATGTGTTTTTACTAGACAGTTTTTTATGAAGAAGAGACTTCTGAAAAAGACACTTTATAAATCTGATGATGATGTTCTGTTTAATTCTGTATATTATATACCGCAGTGTCTATCAAACCCAGTCATACTGGCCTGGCTATTGTATTCTGTTGCGTGGCTGTATATCATGTAATTATAACTCTCTTTTGCCTTGTAGCACACAAGCTAATGAATTCTACTTCATACTTACTCCTGCTAAAAAAGTTAGCATTTTTATTTCATTGTTTGCCTCTTCCTGTTTCTGCTGCTGTCTTCCGTCTTGGCAGGATTGTAAGGCTTTGTCTTTCCCATCTCCTTTGTTGCTCAGATGCAGAGAAAAGGAGTGAATCTGGGAAAGACTAGAAGAATCCTTCAATGTTACAGGAAAAGCCTGTGTGGCGAGGACATTCCATTATAATGTACGCTATACACAATATTCTCATGTCACAGAATACCCTGAATGTAGAAACTTCACATGAAGTAACTTCCTCTGGTTACAGGATGTTAATTGAAGGCCCCTTCATATCCTAGGAGTGCTTTTGGTTCAGTCTCACTTATTAGAAAATAATTCACTATACTAAATCAATAGTGAGGCGTAGATTTAAAAACAGTGAGAATGTTCAGAGCTAAAGTTTTCACCTTATCCTACAAAGGAACTACATCGCATATAGGGAAAAGTTGTAGATGGTCCCATGTGAATGTGCTAGAAGTGGATGCAAGAAGATCCTTTTCCTCATCCCCGTACACCTGGTCAGGTTGCAGGAATAGTTTGGATAGCCCCATTCAAGACAGCAAGGTGTGAAGGCTGGTCAGAACTGGCCAGAAAGGTGTTTATCTGCCAACAGGAAATATGGCTGCATAGGGTTGTTTTGTCCTTGCCTGCCTGAACACCAGGCAGCATAGGCAGGGGAACACAGAGAGGTAAGCACTGACTACACCTTTATAAAGGCATGGCATATGCCACTGCCTAGCACAATCCTCCCTTAGTGCCTAGGAGGAATTATGCCCAATATGGGCATCTTACCTCTCTGCACCACTGCTAGAATGCTAAAAATCTTTCACAGCACCCTTCCCCACCACCCCCACAGTTCTCCATGGGTTGGTATAGCCATCATTTCTCCATAGCTAAGGACTGCCTGCAGAGCGCTATCAAGCACAGCACAGTGAGGTGGGAGTTTCAGTATAGCTTCCGCCTATAAATGATTTTTAATATGTTACTATAATAGCATCTAGCGCCCCCAGTCAGGATCAAGGCCTCATCAAGGCTAAGTGTTGTACAAACAAATAGGGTAACAGGGGCCCTGCCCCAGAAAGCTTCCAATCTAATTTACATATGGCGTTATCATAGGTGCTGGAACTAGAGATGCTGGGGGTGCTGCTGAGCCCCCTGGCTCCAAGTGGCTTCCATTATATACAGCATTTACAATTTGGTTCAATGGCTCTCAGCACACCCACTGTAAAAATTGTTCTAGAGCCCCTGGCCGTTATCCTATATGCTCAAACTCCTGATGCCTTAGTCCCAACAATCAAATATAAAAATCTGAAGGGGCTGTGCTAATGTGGATATTTGATGTATAAAGCTTCTTGTAAACCATAATTCAGTTATGGCTCATGTGAGCTTGCAGCACTACAGTTTTGCTTTGAATATCCAGTAAACCTGAAAAACTCAACCTAAGATGCCATGTATAAGGAGGAGAGGAAGGTGGAGGAGAGGAAGATGATCAGGAATAGTCAACATGGATTCACCAAGGGCCAGTCATACCTAACCAACCCGATTGCTTTCTATGATGAGATAACTGGCTCTGTGGATATGGGGAAAGCGATGGATGTGATATATCTTGACTTTAGCAAAGCTTTTGATACGGTCTCCCACAGTATTTTTTCCAGCAAGTTAAAAAAAGTATGGATTGCATGGATGGACTATAAGGTGGATAGAAAGCTGGCTAGATTGTTGGGCTTAACAGGTAGTGATCAACGGCTCAATATCTAGTTGGCAGCTGATATCAAGCAGAGTGCCCCAGGGGTCGGTTTTGTTCAACATCTTTTATTAATGATCGGGATGAATTTCACTCTCAGCAAGTTCGCAGATGACACTAAACTGAGGGGAGAGGTAGATACGCTGGAGGGTAGGGATAGGGTCCAGAGTGATCTAGACAAATTGGAGGATTGGGCCAAAAGAAATCTGTTGAGGTTCAACAAGGACAATTGCAGAGTCCTGCACTTAGGAAGGAAGAATCCCATGCACCGTTACAGGCTGGGGATCGACTGGCTAAGCAACAGTTCTGCAGAAAAGGGCCTGGGAATTACAGTGGACGAGAAGCTGGATATGAGTCAGCAGTGCGTCCTCGTTGCTAAGAAGGCCAACGGCATATTGGGCTGTATTAGTAGGAGCATTTCCAACAGATCGAGGGAAGTGATTATTCCCCTCTATTCGGCACTGGTGAGGCCACACCTGAAATCTTGCATTCAGTTTTGCCCCCTCCTCCCCCCCACTACAGAAGGGATGTGGACAAATTGGAGAAAGTCCAGCGGAGGGCAACAAAAATGATTAGGCGGCTGGGGTACATGACTTACGAGGAGAGGCTGAGGGAACAGGGGTTATTTAGTCTGGAGAAGAGAAGAGTGAGGGGGGATTTGATAGCTGCCTTCAACTTCCTGAAGGGGGGGTTCCAAAGAGGATGGATATAGGCTGTTCTCAGTGGTAGCAGATGACAGAACAAGAAGCAATGGTCTCAAGTTGCAGTGGGGGAGGTCTAGGTTGGATATTAGGAAACACTATTTCACTAGGAGGGTGGTGAAGCACTGGAATGGGTTACGTAGGGAGGTGGTGGAATCTCCATCCTTAGAGGTTTTTAGGGCCCGGCTTGACAAAGCCTTGGCTGGGATGATTTAGTTGGTGTTGGTCTTGCTTTGAGCAGCGGATTGGACTAGATGACCTCCTGAGGTTTCTTCCAACCCAAATATTCTATGATTCTATTGTTTGTTTATGACACCTGGAAATTTTACTTATGGCTATATAAGCAATTTGTTTGTTGGACAGAGGCTATCGCTGAACTCAAGACTTACCTGTTATTGATATTAGTAACTGGATAAATACTGTGTATCTAACCATCCACCCTGATATTTTTCTGATATGCTGCAGATGTTTCTATTCTATGTATGGGAAAATAATTGTGGCATTGGTGAAACCACCAAGTGGTAACTGGATAAATATTGATTTTTTACTGGCAACAAAAGTAGGAGTAGTGAGGAAATGGTTTTCCCATCTGTGACTGAGTACTGGGACCAGCACTCTGGTCATTGAAACTCTAGTTAATTACTCCAAACCCAACCTTATTAAGAAGAGCTGTGCCTAACTGATGGGCTGAGGAGAACTAAGAGGCTAATTAGGCCACTAGACAGGATAAAAAAGGCCCAGAAAGGATGAGGGAGAAGGGCAAAGCAGAAAGAAAGAAAGAAAGAAAGAAAGAAAGGGAGAGAGTTCTCTTCCCACCTTCCCATAGAAGCTGAGGGCTCCCTAGGACTGTAGAGATGTGGCTATTTAGCAAATAAAAGTGATGAAAATTAATATTATAAATAAACTATACCAGATGTTTTACAAGGAGAAAAGTCTCTGAGCTGTTTGTGGACTTGGGCAGCGACAGGAGCTAGTGAGCCCTGCCACAATGTTCCATGAAAATTTAAGATTTCAAAAACAAACAAACCCTGTCCTGAACTGGGAGGAAAATTTAAAATCTTGAAAACTTTCATGAACTAACAAATGAACAACATTTTTGATTCAGGTAAAACAAAATATTTTGATATTATCAAACCTAAATATTTCACACTGATTTTAACCTTCTTTTAGTATAAATTAAGCTAAATTTTGAAATGAAGCCATTTTGAAATGAAAAAAAATGAAACTTTTTCATTTTGAAAATGAGATCTTTTTTGACAATTCTGAAAGTTTTGTGTGTGCGTGTGAACTTGTTTAACCTGACCCTTTCCCATGAACAGTTTGGGGCACTAAAATAAAATAAAATAAATAAATCATGTTGTCAAAAATTCCTGACCAGTACTAAACCAATGTAGGTAGTTAGGTATCTACATAGTCAGACAAACTGTTCAAAATGGGGGGAAATATGCCTTGAGGTTACAAGCATTGTGCCGGTCTGGGAAGTAACCACTGAGATCTCATTATGCTTTAGTGTGTCATCAGTGTGTCATTTTGCATCAGTGTGTCATTATTGAGTTCCTGCTCCCTACTAGTCTTCTGTACAGACAAAGACTGAAGTAGCTAGCTCTCAAAGTTCACAGGGAAATTGATGAACTTTTTAACCAGGAAATCTAGCTATACTCAAAAAGTTTCTGTGTAAGGGTTCTTATTTAAACAAAATAAGCCAAAAAACTGACACCATGGACCTAAGTAAGAGGTGATGTATGATTTAAATCTGTGAAAAAGTGCCTTTTTCCAACCTGCTCCACAATAAAGCGCTCACACTATAATCAAAATGCCACTACCTGAGGTTGAAATTACCAATAAGAGAAAGTTCAGCTAAAACCTTCTCACTAGTTCAGGATAGCTCAGTCTATAACTAGATCCAAAAAGCCACTCCTACCTGCTTTATATCTAAATATACAGCTTGGGGTAAAGAGTCATCTACCTTTGTGTGTGAATTGTATCCATGGAAGCCTTTTACTGCAGGAGGAACACCTGCTATTAGGACATGATTTTTCAGGCAACCACTGCTGACCTCTTACAGAACCCTTTACACTGATTTAGACTGAGTTAGATTCCCTTAGACCTACTTTACTGAAATCTACTGATGAGTAAGGAAGTCTAAATTGGTGTAACTGACTTGCTGAGAAAAAGAAAGATGGTGCAAGTTAAGGTATAAGTTAGTTCAGAGCACCATGCAACTTCTAAAGGAGCATTACAATTCAATAGCAAGTGGAAAATTCCTTAGAAGAAGCATGCTTTACACCTTCTTCCACTAACATAGTCCCTTACACCTCACCTGAGTGAATATAAGTAGTCCTAATGGAGTCTAAATTATTGTAAGGGGATCCAATTTACCCCACTTCACATACAACCTTTGAATTTGTCCCCATGAGTCCGTTGTTTGCCATGACCAACACAGCCTTATTCATTTTTTCATTTGGTGCAACTTGTCTCCTCTAAAATCTGATATAGTTTTTGTCCTTTGTTTTGCAGAATCCCACAATGAGTCCCTTCTAATTCTATTCTCTCTTGAATTGTACTTTAGAAGTTGTAGTAGTCTTTTAGAAATTACATGGTGTTCCTAATTAACTTCTGTGTAATGCCCTTTATTCCATTGTACTAAACCTTTTCCCATTATTGTTTTCAATGTCACCATGGCATCTGTTTGTTCTACACCTCCTCTTCCCCTCCCCCCCTCTCCCCCCAATTACAGAAAGGGGAAATAAAACCTAACCTTGCAGGGATAGGCATTAATATTAAAATATTCCCTGGATAAATCTGTAAATCTTTAAGCTGCATAATTTTTGTCTGTATCTTTCACAAGAATTCACCTTTGGAATGAATGTGGATTTATGCTACAACTTAGTTATCATTTCTTGCTTATTTAAATTAGCTGTTCAGTTTAGACGCCTGAAGTGAATTTCACCAGTGTTGTCATGCTGAGGATTGTAAAGACTAAGAAGTGTTCCAAGTTTAATGCAAACTAAACAAATAACATCACAAGAGATTATGTGAATATAGTATTTTAACAAGAAATTTAAAAGCTATTTGTAAGAGTATTGTCTTTGTTGTAAAATATACATCTATATTTTATTAGTAGTATAATTAGTGCTAAGTATATAAGTTTACAGCATTCAATAAGCATAAAAACTAAGAGCTAGATACCCTTGCTCATACAGAGTAATACCTTACTCCACAAATAGGTCCATTGATTTCAATGGGACTGTTTCGAGAAATGAGGATAACACATGTGGCCCTTTGTCACAGGTCAGTCAGTCCTGTTCTATTTAAAAGATACAAACTTTAATGGAAAAAAACCAACAACTGAGATTACTTTCTGAATTATTTAGAAATAGCACAGGAGATGAAAACTGCTTAGTAGTGCAGATAATGCATCATGATCAATAAATGAATGCTATCCTTAACTTAAAACCAAATTTATGAATTAATTATTAAAGAGGCATAAAATTTGGTGGTTTCATTATTCATGCAAATGTTATGGTATAGATTACGTCTATGGCTGAGGAGGACATACAGTACAAAAAAAATATTTGGTTTCCTGGTTTACATTCTTTACAATTTTAGAAGGACGGTTGATGACCAAAATTCTGTTTTAATTACTCAGAACTCGTCACATGCTTATTAGTCTGTATTCAGTACATGTCATTCCATAGAAACAGTTCACACATAGGGTTGGATTGAAACTAATTGGGATTCAGATTCAGCAACATTTAGGGGAAGGAGACCTAAAAGAGAATCTCCAGCTTCCAGCAGACTCTTGCTCACATCCCTACATCACTTTGTTCTTCTTGCCACAACACCCACTATCTGCACTCTCATATTTTCTCACCCACTTTCTCCATGTTAATTTTTGCATCCAGTAAACTCTTGCTTTCTGCTATGCACAGATTTTCAACTGTGTCATGTTCCCTCATACCACCAGGCTCAGATTTTGTTGATTCTGCCTTATTCTTCCTTCGTTAAAGTACAGGATCTGCTTCACCTCTACTCTTTTTTTGCTCCTAAATATTTTGGACATTGCTATTGCTTTCAACAGTATTAGTCATGCATTACTGCTTTCTAGCCTTCCTATGCTTGGCTTTGGGGGGCTAGTTCCAGACTGGCTTTTGTTAAACCTCTGTCAGTTTGTTCTTTTAAAACTATTTTTAATATATCATATTATTTGTAGATGTACCTCAAGTATCTGTTCTTGGTCCTGGTGTATTTTATTTTTATTATTTTCATTTGTAGTACAGTAAAGCCCAAGACGTCCTAACTATGATCAGAATCCCATTGTATGTATGTAGTAAGAGACACTGAAGAGCTAAGTAGAGACAAGCCAGAAAAAGAATGGGTGAAAGGAAGAATGTGTTGAAAATACCCGTGTTCGATCCAGGGCCGGCTCCAGGCACCAGCTTGTCAAGCAGGTGCTTGGGGCGGCAGCTCCGGAGAGGGGGCGGCACGTCCAGGTATTCGGCGGCAATTCGGCGGAGGGTCCCTCTCTCCGGCTGGGAGCGAAGGACCTCCCGCCGAATTGCCGTCGCAGATCGCGTTGGTGTTAGTTGTTCAAAACCAGCAGCTAGATTGATTTACCATTTACTCCAGGGCTCACTTGTTATGTCTCTTTTCACAAAGCTACATTGTAAGACACAGATAAACTTCAGGAGTATCCCATAGTGCAAAGTACTTATCTGAACTTGCATATCACTAATTGATATCTTGCTAAATCAGACCATCCCGAGATTTCCAGTATTTCTGGGTTCTAAACAAGTAAAACAAATATTGAGATAACAGCTTTTTCTCAAGAGAAAGGTTAGCAACATGATAGAGAGAGGTTAACAACATGATCTCAACTTTCATATTAACTATTCATTTTGAAACAGTGCCTGTTAGACCAGACCACTTCCACGTTTTCATATTCTTCTGCAGAAGATAAACCCTTCTGAACTTCTCTGAAAGATTCAGTTTCCAATAAAAGTCAAAGAGCTTGTTCTTCATAATAACAGGCAAGACTTTTAAATCTTATGCAGTACTGTTCACAAAGAAACTTAGAAAATAGACTAAATGGAAACTGTAGAGTACATAGAGTATGGTGTATAAATAGCTGAAATGAACAGTCCCAATGAATCCTTTCACAGATAAAGCAGAACCCCATCATTTGAATTCCTACAGAATGTGTGATTTATAATGTCACACCTAAAAAGCTGCATTAAAGTAAAGCTAAAGTGCAAGAATGCAAGGGAATTTAAATTGAAGTCTAATATCTATCATGCTAGTGCCATATATTATCTATGTATAATGGGGTTCATTGTTTGTTTGTTTTAAAAGAAAAAAAACCACAGTAAACATGGATCCATGGAATCTACTCTGATCCATCACTGTGTTCCTGGATTACCCCAAAAGTAAACTTCTATGCTGCTCCCAAAGTGGCTGGTACAGAGACGAGTTGCATATCCATAGAGATGTGCACAGGCACCTTGAGTGTTTGCCAACATGGGCCTCCTTTTCATGCATCTTGTGTATTAGGGCTTAAGTTAGTGGTTCTCAAACTTTTGTATCAGCAAACCTCCGAGTGCAAACCCCCACCCTCCTTATAAATTAAAAACACTTTTTTATATTTAACACTATTATAAATGCTGGAAGCAAAGTGGGGTTTGGGGATTGAGGCTGATAGCTCACGACCCCCCCATGTAATAACCTTGTGACCCTCAGTTTGAGAACCTCTGGCTTAAGTGGTGCCAAATGATTTCGGCTGACTCTCTGCACCAGAAGTTAATTTCATGTTGTTGCCAACTCTTGCAATTTTATCACAGGTCTTTCAATATTTTTTTGTGTTCTTTAAAGCCACATGTCCTGGACTCCTGTGATCACAAAGACCTGTGATCTCAGTTTTCTTTGTTAATATAACCAACTTCCTGACCCTGGTGGTCATTGAGTAAAGCTTGAAAACATGAACACTATGGGCTCAAAAAGAAGGCACATATAAAGAACCCCAAATGTTTTTTTTTTAATGTTGTGATTTTTAAGCCTATCTCATGATTTTGGGGGCCCAATGCATGATTTTTTTGAAAGGTGGAGATTGGCAGTGTCAATTTCACCCAAAATAAATGTTAGTCGTAATTATCTAAAACTGCATAAAAGCAATGAAGAATAGAAGTTAACACTGAACTATTAGAAAGAGTTTTATACAATCTAAAACTTTTTCTCCTTGAGGACAGGGATTGTATTGTCCTCTGTTTGAAAGATAACAGTCACATTTTTGTTGCTCCTGTTATGTCAATATAGCAAGGCTAATAATTTGTTTATTTGTTTTAAGTTTAACTCCTTCAGTCCCAGTGGAATTGGATTTACGGGATGCTTACAGGACTAGAATATTCCAGACTCTCCTGTTATCTCTAGAATAGAATAGAATAGAAGCTTTGCTGCTTCTTGTGTAAGGTAAGATTGTCCCTTACCATTAGGCCTGTATGAGGCTCTAGATGTGTAATGGAGAATGACCTGCAGGGCCATTATTTCTCCCATGAGAAAGTGAATATGGTGGGGCCAAAATGGAGGGAGAAGTAGACAGTTAGACCTCATCCCCTTCCTCAATGAGCAAGCCAGCAGAGCTGTGTGGCAAGGAGAACATGCTTCACCCTGTAATGAACTGTAACAAAGTAGGAAGCAAGTAGTGAGCTAAGAGAGTAGTTGTGACTCCAAACAGCGATTAATTCCCAGGGTTCTTCCTGGGGCAGTGTGGCTGCAGGCCGCCCCTTATTCAGGGCTAGTAGAAATGTCTTCATCTAGTCCTTAATGATTACACTAGAAACAAGTTAAAGAACTAGATTCTGTCAAGAGGATTCTTTCTGTTGTAGGTCTGTTCTATTTGAAACAGTATATTTCACATATTTAATAATACAAAGCACTATTTTTTTAAAGAGTGGAGCAAGGTTTAAATAGCACAATTAAATAGCACGATTCAATTCAAAAGGAAGTTACTTACCTGCCTCTACATGTACTGTACATTTAAGGGAAAATGTTCTGTAATTCCTAATAAGTAGGCAATTCCTATGATTGAAAACATCAAGACTGCTAGACCTTGATCCTGCAAAGATGGATCAGGGAATGACTCATTCTCAAGGGCTCCAAATAAAAGTTGAAAAATATAGAAGGGTGGGATTCTCAAAATCCATCAGGATTTGCCTAGCTCTGCTCCCTTTGAAGTCAAGTTTTAATCTCCCCAAAGGGAGCAGAGTTCAGGCAATCTTGAGGGCTTCTGAGAATCCCACCCAAAATTCCATGAGTCATTAACAATAAAATAAGGATGGTTTTTGTTAATATTTTTATAGTATAAATAGGGTTTTAACTTTTGTTTGTTACAATACAATTGTCTGTTTCGTGTTTTGGGTAGCACTCGTGCTTTCGGAAAAAGTGGGACTTTAATAATTCCAACATGGGTAGCAATAAAGTGGGGGTGGGAGAAAGAAAACTTTATCTGAAATAAGTCTTAGCTCCTTTAGAGAACTTCCAGCCATTCACTGCATTTTCAAAAGTCACTGCTATCGATTAAGTGGAATGTGAATACAAATAAAATAACAGGCAATGCTTACTTACCTACCTCACTTAATTTATTTTGTGTGTGGGGGGGTTCGGTTTAAGTATTCTTCCTTTTATTTTGCATGTATTATTCACACTGAGAAGTCATCATTAAACATGCGGCTGAAACCAAATTTCAAATGTGATGGATAAAATTGATTAGGTGTTCTTACCAGAGATAATAGATTCCAAGGTCTCTGGCTTTTTCAAGGCCACAAGCTCTGCTGAAAATAGAATGCAGCAATAAACTGAAGGAAACCAACATTTCAACCCTAAGGCTCTCAGAAAGCCTGAAAAGTAACATTTGTGCAAGACTTTTACATCTGCTGGTAATGGTTGCATGTGCACATGGATTTTTGATGGTATAAGGATGAGAACAGATCCTGCACTGACCAAAACTTGCTAGTGAGGGAACTAATCTATACAAGACATGGACATAATACTCCCATTCTGGGAAGAGATAGCTCATCTCTGATTGACTGCTTTTACTATGTATCTACTGTTCCATAAAAAGAAAAAAGAGGCAAGTGGACTATTTTACTAGAAAATGATCTCAATCTGCAAGAATGTAGGATCCTGAGGTGCCAGATCCTGAAAGAAGGTAGGATCAGGCCCTAAATAGCTGCTTCAGTCTCTGTTCTCCTGCGATCCCTTGCCTCTTTGCCACCTTTATCCATCATAGTGTAAACTTTGGGTGTGAAGAGATTGAGTTAGCAATTGCTTAAAATGTGCTTATAAAAATCTAAAAAAAAGGAAAACTATCTCTTCATATATGAGTAACTCTGATAATTATAAACGTAAGAACACACTAGAGACTTGCAATGGCAATTAGACCCTGAAATGTTCATGTGTGCCTTTGTGAAGCCTTTCTTACTTTCCTCCATCCTAAATAGCTAGGTCAGAACTCTATTGTTTCATTTATTCACTAACTGAACCAGTTACCTTGGGTGATTTATGCTGCTTCATTATACTGATGCCTTTGGAAGTATGTGTCATATTTTAATCAACCTTTGTATAAAGATTTTCTTTTTAATTTGTGTAAGGGCTGGTACCTACAGCTTTCATCCTTGACGCCTTGGCATACAAGGTTTTAATCAGTTGCTCTTATGAACATCTTATTGGCATCAAGATCTCCTATATATTAGCAAATATCCCTCATATATTCCATTGTTCTAGGGTTTAGAGGCTAAGTCTAGCTAATCTGTCCTCATAACTCAAATTCCCTCCCTCAAATCCTGGATGATTGATTGCTCTGAGCTGCACCTGCATTGATCTCTGCAATGTCTTTATGTGGTAATCAAAATTGCACATAATTTTCCAGATGAGTCTTCAATATATATTGCCAGAATAACTTCCCTGATCTATGCTATGTTCTCTTGTTTGCCCAATGTACTACCTCCTATTATTGCACAGATGGTTTTATTGTCTGAAACCACCACAATATCTCCCTTCTGGTCTCTGTATCCGACAACGAGCCCTGTGTTTATTTTTGGTTCCCAGCTTCGTTACCTTATTTCTGCCAGCACTGAACAGCTTGTGTTCTCTCTTTGCCCATAAACCAAATCTATTCAGGTCATTTTGAGTTTGGTTGTTCTATTCTGCTTTACTAAGAGGCTACTATTTTTGTGTCATCAAAAGTAGTCTGGAAACTTAAAGTCCTCCAGGTTATTTACAAACAAAACAAATTTGATCTTAATGTGCTGAATCTAGCAATATTTTATTTGTTACCTCTTTCCAACTCTCAAATGTTGCTACATAGCAACACTACTGGCTTTTTGTAAGTAGGAAAATATTTTAATTCCTTCCTGTATCTCTGTTCCTTTCTTGCTGATTTTATGGCTCAGGCATTCATTGTCCACACAGTATCAACTGGTTTTCTGAATTTAAAATCCTATCAAACCTGCTGCCTTTATTTGTCCCTCAGTACAGTAAACTATTAAAAAAAACTTGAGCAAATTTATCAAGTTTCTTCTTTTGGCAAATCCATAATTAATATCAGATTATTTGTTTCTGTTATGTGTAAATACATCCATAACTTTCCTTGGATCATCTAACATGGGGTTCTTCTGCAGTTCAGTCCCAGTTAGCATGGTTGTCCCTCGTCTCAGATAATATAATTTGCGCTCTCAGTGTAGTTATGTATACCATGTTTTAACTCTGCCCCCAAGTCAACCTACATCCTTAGCCACAATAGGAATGATTAGGGAAAATGATTAAAATATCTCATTTATATCTACTATGCAATACCAAACATTTTTAATCAATGGTGGAGGACAACCATGCTGTAACTGGGCCCCAGGACAGATTTGTTTTTACAATATAGTCTGGCCCATTGTCAGATATGGAGTTTATGTCAGTAGCTCTAGCTTTGACACCTTCAACCTCTATAAGCTATCAGAGAAGTTTATCCGAAACTTGCTATTTATCAGGGAATTCTGTAATGAGGGGATATAAAACATTTTTCAGACTTGAGGATTACTCATATTTATGAGTTCTAGTGTGCAGGGAAGATCAGAACATCCAGATATGAATGCCATCTAGATCTGATCATGATTCTCCCCTAACTCTTACTTAGTGCTGTCTTGTGGAGATGGAGAAAGCTTTAGTAGATATTCTAGGGGACTGTGACTAGCCTACCTCCCTGTCCCATCTTGTCTTTTTTTGGGGAACTCCCTGTAAATCCATTCTCTCATTCTGCTGCAGAATGGTCTTACTTCTCCTGGATTTTGTCCTACTTCAGCACATTCTATTCAAAGATTTCAAAACATATTGTAAACATTAAGTAATTAAAGGGATAACACCAAGTTATGCCTGCAGCATGATAAAGATAAAGACTCAGGGTAAAATTTTCAAAAGCATCTACAGCCCAGGGTTTTTTAATTGATTTAGGTGTCACTTCACTCAGTGGTATAATGCCTAATTCCCATTTTCAAAAGTGACAGGAATTTAGGAGCCTAAGTCTCATTGAAAGTCAAAGAGGATGTAGGAGCCTACAGAGCAAAGTCACTTCTGAAAATGAGACTTAAGCTCCTAAATCAGTTAGGCATTGCAACACTGAGTGCAGCTATATCTATATATCTTTAAAAGTCTGGACTTTAAATGCTTTTGAAATCTTTGTCCTCCTTCCCACCCTCCCTCCCTGCCCTTAAATCAAGCAATCTGAAAAGACACATACAAACTGGTAGAAAAGAGATGTAACATGCAAGGAAAGGGTTGGATTTTTAAGAGCACTTGACATGGGCCTAAACATACTTCCACTGAAATGAATCTGCTTTTTAACCATTATCCTCAATGCTGAATGCTTTTGAATATCCTACCCAAAATGATTGAGCTGAAGATAAGTACATATTCTTGCTAGTCACATAAGTTGATGGCAGTTTAAAATATATATATATCTTTTAAAAAATCTATTCTTTTACTATTGACTAGATTGCAAAACCCTTGTTTATCTTAAATAGTAACCTATTATGCAAGTGGTCCTGCTGGTTTGATTACTACTTGCATAGTAAGTTGCTACTCAAGGTAAGGGATTCACAATCTGCACCTGCGTTTGTTTTGGGCTAAGAAAAGCCAGTCATGGCCCAGTGTATCTGGTGCACCAGATTCTGTCATGTCTAAAAATAAAGTGATAGATATGTAGAAGCAGTACTTCAGCTCTCTGCAAATTAGTATTCTCCAGTGTTAGTAAAGTACAATGTACACAGCTCCTGAAACCGAATAGCTGACAGGAAACATTGAGCAATTGCAGTTGCTTTTGAATTGATTTGATTAATATGGTATTCTAATTAGAACACATGATATGCCTTATAAAATTTTAAGGGACGCTATCGATATAAATTACAGGAAGGCTATGTCCTTTCCTGAGGAAATATAAGAATCCATTCTGGAGTATCAGTACACTGATGATAAGGTTGGCTATTAAGCATTAATGGCACACAACAGCATTTTGAAAACAAAACCAAACAATGCATAGTTGTGTGGCCCCTGGACCACTCTGGGAAGCAGATTATGACTCAGAGAATTGCAATCAGCCTCTCCCCCCCCCCCCCCCCCGCTCTGCAGAAGAAGTAAGCCTGGCCAGGCCCGTACCTGGTGCAGTATCTGACACCCTATGCGTTGGTGGAGCTGTGCTGGCTGGTGTGTTGAGCGAGGAGAGACAACGTTCCACCCAGTTCCTGTCTGCTTTGGGGAAGTAAGAGGTCTGAGAAGCCTGCTTACCTGCTGATGCAAGGGGATAAAAGGGTGCTTGTGCAGATGTATGAGGGCTAATCGTTACAACACTGAGCAGAGCAACACCTTTAAATACCTTTAAAAATCTGGGCCTAGGCACCTAACTCATTCAGTGGGAGTTAGTCACCTGTCTCTCATTGAATGAATGACACCCTCTCAGTGCTTTTGAAAATACCACTAGGCACCTATCTTTATATTTAGACACCTAAATACCTTTACAATCTGGCCCTAAGATTTTATCTAAGATATCTATGACCTGAAAAGAGAGTACAATCACACGATTGTGTTGCAGATTTGCTAGGAAGTTATAAGTTTGGGAGTTGAATGCTGTCACATAGCATTCAAAAGTTACCAAATATGCGTCAAACTGGCATACCCAGTTCTAGATATGGATCAAGCCTGTTGATTAGTAGTTTGTGTTTAAAACTGTACCACCTACCACTGGCAAAAGGTTTTGCTGTCCATTCGAGCTGTCCATGTTTTAAAGGATTTTTCCCCGGGTGTTAATTATTTGGAAATAATTTTAAGGGTGGCTTTTAGAAAATACAACTGTTCAGTGCTGACCTCTTATGAAACTCTCTGGTCCTCTCCAAATTTGGGCTTGTCCAATGGGTCAGGTTGTCTTTCACAATGGCTACATCTAATTAATAGCATTGAGGGGAGGTGCATGCATGTGTGTGTGCAAGACAGCAAATAAGAAAGAAAAGCAAGCAATGCAATGATGGAAAAAGGGAAGAAATATGTTGAGATTTCAGGATTTAGTTTCCTCTTTGGATTATTTCTCATCTGGATATAATGTTTATGTGGACAAAGCAGAGGCATGAGAACTAGTGCTTTCATAAATATACTGTGAAGCCAACAATTCATGTCTATCTAGCCTCTGCTGTTTCTCTCCACACTGCGCTCAGAGTCTAAGTCTCTAGACACACTTCAGTATATGTCCCTCTTGAAATCTGATCTTCTTTCTCCAGTGTCACTTATGATGTAATATAATGGAACAGTTATTTTGAGACTTTAAGGATATTTCTGGTCTCTCCTATCTCTAATTCCAGAACTCTTACATTATTATTTTAACTAGGTTTTTTGATTGAGAGTAAACCCATCCACACCATTGGACATGCCTGTTGTTTGATCCCATTTTGCTGGCTTTCTAAACAATAAGATTTCTGTTTGAATGAACTCTAAGGGTATGTCTACACTACGGGATTAATCCGAATTTATATAATTCGAATTTTGGAAACAGATTGTATAAAGTCAAATGTATGCGGCCACACTAAGCACATTAATTCGGTGGTGTGCGTCCATGTACCGGGGCTAGCGTCGATTTCTGGAGCACTGCACTGTGGGTAGCTATCCCATAGCTATCCCATAGTTCCCGCAGTCTCCTCCACCCATTGGAATTCTGGGTTGAGATCCCAATGCCTGATGGGGCCAAAAACCTTGTCGTGGGCGGTTCTGGGTATATCCTCCCCCCTCTCCAGGGAAGCAAAGGCAGACAACCATTTCGCGCCTTTTTCCTGAGTGAATAGTGCAGACACCATACCACGGCAAGCATGGAGTCCGCTCAGCTCAAGACAGCAGTCATGAACATTGTAAACACCTCGCGCATTATCATGCAGTTTATGCTGAACCAGAACCTGCAAAACTAGGCAGCGAGGAGTAGGCTACAGCAGCGCGGCAGCGAGAGTGATGAGGATATGGACATGGAATTCTATCAAACCGCGGGACCTGGTGCTTTGGAGATCATGCTGTTAATGGGGCAGGTTATAGCCATGGAATGCCGATTCTGGGCCTGGGAAACAAGCACAGACTGGTGGGACTGCATAGTGTTGCAGGTGTGGGATGATTCCCAGTGGCTGCGAAACTTTCGCATGCGTAAGGGCACTTTCTTGGAACTTTGTGACTTGCTTTCCCCTGCCCTGAAGCGCCAGAATACCAAGATGAGAGCAGCCCTCACAGTTGAGAAGCGAGTGGCGATAGCCCTGTGGAAGCTTGCAACGCCAGACAGCTACCGGTCAGTCGGGAATCAATTTGGAGTGGGCAAATCTACTGTGGGGGCTGCTGTCATGTAAGTAGCCAAAGCAATCACTGAGGTGCTGCTACGAAAGGTAGTTACTCTGGGAAATGTGCAGGTCATAGTGGATGGCTTTGCTGCAATGGGATTCCCTAACTATGGTGGGGCGATAGATGGAACCCATATCTCTATCTTGGTACTGGGTACCCAGTACATAAATCGCAAGGGGTACTTTTCAATGGTGCTGCAAGCACTTGTGGATCACAAGGGACATTTCACCAACATCAACGTGGGCTGGCCGGGAAGGGTTCATGACGCTCGCGTCTTCAGGAACACTACTCTGTTTAAATGGCTGCAGCAAGGGACTTACTTCCCGGACCAGAAAATAACCGTTGGGGATCTTGAAATGCCAATAGTTATTCTTGGGGACCCGGCCTACCCCTTAATGCCATGGCTCATGAAGCCATACACAGGCAGCCTGGACAGGAGTCAGGAGCTGTTCAACTACAGGCTGAGCAAGTGCCAAATGGTGGTAGAATGTGCATTTGGCCATTTAAAAGGTCGCTGGCGATCGTTACTGACTCGCTCAGACCTCAGCCAAACCAATCTCCCCATTGTTATTTCTGCTTGCTGTGTGCTCCACAATCTCTGTGAAAGTAAGGGGGAGACCTTTATGGCGGGGTGGGAGGCTGAGGCAAATCACCTGGCTGCTGATTATGCGCAGCCAGACACCAGGGTGATTAGAAGAGCACACCAGGAAGCACTGTGCATCAGAGAAGCTTTGAAAACCAGTTTCATGACTGGCCAGGCTACAGAGTGAAATTTCTGTTTGTTTCTCCTTCATGAAAACCCGCCCCCTTTATTGACTCATTCTCTGTAAGGAACCCACCCTCCCCCTTCTCCCAGCTTGCTTTCAAAGGAAATAAAGTCACTATCATTTAAAAATCATGTATTCTTTATTAATTGATTATAAACATAGGGAGAGAACCGACAAGGTAATCTGGGTGAAGTTTGGGAGGAGGATAGGAGGGAAGTAAAAGGCCACTGAAAAAATTCAATATAATGACAGCCTTTTGGTTGGGCTGTCCACTGGGGTGGAGTGGGAGGGTGCACGGAGCCTCCTCCCCCCCCCCCCGTGTTCTTACACGTCTGGGTGAGGAGGATATGGAACATGGTGAGGGGGGAGGGAGGTTATACAGCGGCTGCAGCGGCAGTCTGTTATCCTGCTGCCGTTCCTGAAGCTCCACCAGACGCCGGTGCATGTCCGTTTGATCACGCAGCAGCCCCAGTGTTGCAGCCTGCCACCTCTCATCTCGAGCGTCCTTCATGACCTCACATTCACTGGCATCTTTCCTAAATTTAGATACCGTGTCCTTCCCCTCATTCAAATGAGTTCTTTCATTGCGGGTGCATTCCATTATTTCCATGAACATCTCGTGTCGCGTTCTCTTTCTCTGCCGCCTTATCTGAGATAGCCTTCGGGACGGAGGAGGGAGGCTTGAAAAATTTGCAGCTGCTGGAGGGAGGATTGAGAAAAAGGAGAGAAGTTTTTAAAATGATACATTTTACAGAACAATGCTTATACTCTTTCATGGTGAATAACACTATTCACATTACATAGCACATGTGATTTCAGTACAAGGTCGCATTTTGCCTCTTAATACTGAGTGCCTGTGGCTTTGCTGCTAGAGATCACAGGTCCAGGCAACAGAATTCGGCTTGCATGCGGCCATGGTAAACCATTGTCTTTCGGCTTCTGCGCCCTCCTTTCCCACATACCAAGCAAAGCCCGTTGAGTGCTGCGGTTTTTCTGTTAACATTCAGCAGCAGCAGAAAACAAACTAACCACCCCCCCATCCAATTCTCTGGGATGATCGCTTTATCCCTCCCCCCACCGCGTGGCTGGTATGAGGGAAGATGCCTGCTAGCCAAACGTGAAAAGCTCAGGGCCAATTCCCCCCCGCCCCCTGCACTTGGCTAACTGCAGGGAAGGATTTCTTTTCAGCCACAGGCAAACAGCCCAGTAGGAACGGCCATCTCTGTCCCCTTAATTAAATTTCCGTATTTCAACCAGGTTACCATGAACGATATCACTCTCCTGAGGATTACACAGCGAGATAAAGAACGGATGTTGCTTGAATGCCAGCAAACACCGGGACCATACGCTGCCAGGCTTTGTAATGCAATGATACCAGATTACTTGCTTCAAGCATGGCGTGGTCAAGTGTCCTACCATGGAGGATGGAATAAGGCTGCACTGCCTTGTGGCAAGGCTTTTGAAGTACCTCCAGGAGAGCTTCATGGAGATGTCCCTCAAGGATTTCCACTCCATCCCCAGACACGTTAACAGACTTTTCCAGTAGCTGTACTGGCCACGAATGCATCCCAAGTCCTCAGGGCAAAGTAATCATTTAAAAATGCTTGCTTTTAAAACTAGTTTTATATTTTAAAAGGTAAACTCACCTGAGGTCCCTTCCATGGGGTCATGGTCTTGGATATTGGCTTGGGAGGGTACTTCAGTCAGGCTGAGAAAAAGATCCTGGCTGTTGGGGAGAGCGGAGTGCTGGGTGCTCTCCACAAGCGCCTCCTCCTCCTCCTCCTCCTCCTCCTCTTCCCTGTCCGCAGAATCCACAGGTGTAGCTGATGAGATTATCCCCGCCTCAGAATCCACGGACAGAGGTGGGGTAGTGGTGGCGCGCACCCCCCCCACACACAACTGCATGCAGGTCGGCGTAGAAGTGGCATGTCCGCGGCTCTGACCAGGAGTGACCGTTTGCCTCCTTCGTATTTTGATAGGCTTGTCTGAGCTCCTTGACTTTCACGCGGCACTGATCTGAGTCCCTATTGTGGCCTCTCTCCATCATGCCCTTGGAGATTTTTTCAAAAGTTTTGGCATTTCGTCTTTTCAAATGAAGTTCTGCTAGCACTGAATCCTCTCCCCATATAGCGATCAGATCCAGTACCTCCCGTACGGTCCATGCCGGTGCTCTTTTTCGATTATCGGCCTGCGTGGTTACCTGTGCTGATGAGCTGAGCTATCTGTGGTCACCTGCGCTCTCCACGCTGGGCAAACAGGAAATGAAATTCAAATGTTCGCGGGGCTTTTCCTGTCTACCTGGTCAGTGCATCCGAGTTCAGATTGCTGTCCAGAGCGGTCACAATGGTGCACTGTGGGATAGCTCCCGGAGGCCAATACCATCGAATTGCGGCCACACTAACCCTAATTCGAAATGACAATATCTATTGTGGCGCTACTCTGCTTGTCGGGGTGGAGTACAGAAATCGATTTAAAGAGCCCTTTATTTAGAAATAAATGGCTTTGTTGTGTGGACGGGTGCAGGGTTAATTCGATTTAACACTGCTAAATCCGAATTAGTCATAGTGTAGACCAGGCCTAAATCTTCCAGTGCTGCATTTGACTATTTCTGATTAGCTTGAGCTTCTGATTTATTTACACCACAGCAATAAAATTTGGCATCGATAATTTCCAAAGCAATAAACAAAATGAGAACCCAGAAGAAGAAGGCCCACAAAGACAAAAAATGCTACACTTTGTGCACTTATTACATATTTTTCTGTCTATTATAAAAGCATTTTAGCCTCTCAGATGGCCTCTTACATTAAACTGCCTTCCATTTCCACCTGAGTCTGGGAAATATCATTTTATTCATGTGGTGCTGTGTATAAGAAAAATGACCATTTGTATCATTGTTGCCACCACTTTTATACAACTGCAACAAATTTTATAAAAAGCGTATCATGTAATGTGTCAATGGAAAAGTTATAATCTACCACGTATGATAATCCTGGTTAAATCCATGTATTTTTTTATCTGAAAGTTATGAATATTGGCTATGTATGTGTATCTTAAACATGTATTTTGTTCCTGAGTGACACCCTCCAGATAGATTTACAGCAATGCCCCTCTGCCATGTACATTGGCCAAACCAGTCTCTACGCAAAAGAATAAATGGACATAAATCAGATATCAAGAATTGTTACATTCAAAAACCAGTAGGAGAACACTTTAATCTCCCTGGACACAGAATAACAGACTAATTTTTTCTTCAACAAAAAAACTTCAAAAACAGACTCCAATGAGAAACTGCAGAACTGGAATTAATTTGCAAACTGGACACCATCAAATTAGGCCTGAATAAAGACTGGGAGTGGATGGGTCACTACAAAAAGTAATTTCCCCTCTGCTGATACTCACACCTTCTTGTCAACTGTTGGAAATGGGCCACCTTGATTTCATCGGCCTCATTAGCACTACAAAAGTAATTTCCCCTCCCTTGGTATTCATCCCTTCTTGTCAACTGTTGAGAATAGGCCACTTCCACCTTAATTGAATTGGCTCATTAGCAGTGACCCCCCCACTTGGTAAGGCAACTCCCTTCTTTTCATGTGCTATACTATATATTCTGCTTACTGTATTTTTCCCTCCATGCATCCGATTAAGTGGGTTTTAGCCCACGAAAGGTTATGCCCAAATAAATGTGTTAGTCTCTAAGGTGCCACAAGGACTCTTCATTGTTTTTGCTGATACAGACTAACATGGCTACCACTCTGAAACTGTCCACTCTCACAGTGGGTCATTGAAGAAAATCATCCCATGCAGACAGGTCTTCCTGCAGATGCTTCAGACAGCAAGTAGCCAATGGCACACCATGTGATTCAGCAAACCATGTAAAGATATGTGATATGCTCATGTGACCCTGGACTCCATCTTGGGCTAGTAACTTTCCATACACAGAGGCTGTGGGATTTGTTTGGGACAGTAAATTTCCAAAGAATATAAAAATACACCATTTTGCCTTTTTACTGCTCTAATTTTCTGAACTGTGGATTACAACTCAAAGGAGCATCTTGAACTACGGCCTGAGGACCTTCCAATCTTTTGGAAGCCACCAGAGAGACTTTTGCAAGCCAGATGTCTATTCCATCACTGCTACGAGGACTTTGCAATCACTTGGTATGTGTATGATCTATTAACCATTTATAACTCTTCTTTTCTTTTATTAATAAATCTTTAATTAGTTTACTAAGGATTGGCCAACAGCATGATATTTGGGTAAGATCTGAAATACATATTGACCTGGAGTAAGTGTCTGATCCTTTGGAATTAGTAAGAATCTCACATATGGTTAATTAGGTTTTTAATAACCCCTCACCATATTAGATCTTGTTGTCTGGATGGGAGCCAGGCGCTGGACTGCCTAAAGTGGACACTGTGTTTGGTTTCTGGTTAATCCGTGTGCTACTGCAGAAGCTCTTTTGTTGCTGGTTTGGTGAATCTGACTATAGAATAAACCACCAGTTTGGGGAGATTGTCTGCCCTGATTCTTGCAGTGTGGTCCATCCTAGGCACCCGGTCACAATTCATTCAACCATGAAGCTATTTTTATTTTGAAAAATCATTTTTATCCCTAAGTTACCACAGATGGTCAGCTTTGGATTTCATCAGAATGATCTGGTTAAAAAGGTACCCGTTGTAATATTGGTTACCCTTTATTATGTTTCTCTCTTTCCAGTAATTCTTTTATCAACCAACTACCTTTATCAGGAGTCCTCCAACATCCAGAAATCAGTGCACTGTAAATGTCTGTCGAAAATCTATCTGTCCACATCTACTCTCTCCCCTCTGCACTTTCAACTGCCTCTGATCTCTTTTCTTGGATGTCCTGCCATGTCCCCAAACTCAGCATGAAGGAAAGTGACATCTGCAGTTTCTCCCCACAATCTAGCCCCTGTTCTCTCTCTCTCTCTCTCTCTCTCTCTCACTCTCACTCACTCACTCTCGTGTTTCTTCCCCTTCTTTGTGGCTCATATTTCCAACCATGGCTCCATTTTTTATGCTAGACTCCCTTTATCCTCACTGATACTTCCTCTGCAGTATGTTTCCTTTCAGTCCCTGCAGCCAAATCCTGACTGGTAGCTTTGGCTACTGTCATCTGTGCCTTTCTCCATGTCTCTCTGGCTCTCAATTTGTTTCCCTTCCATCCAATACGCTCCATCTTTCTTGCTTTGAATTTTTCATTAGCTACCTGTACTCTTCCACAACTCTTCTCCAGTCTGTATATCCAATCTCTTTTTCTCCCTATTGCCCTTTGCATCCTTCACTACCTCTGTTTCTGTAATTCTGGGACACCAATTTTCCCCAGTTTAGAAATGATCTAAATCCATCCAGCTATCTAGTCCATCAAGCTATCATTGCCAAAATGCCATTTCTTTCCTCTTCAAAATGTAATGCAAAATCTGAAGCCAGATCCTTAGCTTTGTGATACCCCTCATTCCAATAATCTTAACATTTCCTAATTACATAAATACAAAATTACATATTTACAGCAATAATGAGTATGTGGAGAATGAAGGAGTTAGGTGTATTACTTTTTATACACATCTCAAGCACCTCAGTTCACCTGTTTGATATTATCCTACCTGACTGCAAGGAGTTAAATCAAAGGAAACTGTTGGGGAGAAGCAAACAGGCAATGAAACAATAGCAGAGATAAGGTTTCTTAAGGGAACTATGTGGAGAGCTATTAACTGGAGACTGCCCCTACCTGGCTCCCACCAGGCTGGTAAGATTTCCAGAAGGGTAAAGGTAACAAACATGTCCCCAAAAGGGTGGACTTGAGAGGAACTAAAAGGAGTCTAAGTGCAGCTCAGCCTGTAATTAAAACAATAACTGCAAATATGAGGAAAGTATAGGGAGTTCCTTATTAACTGTACTTACAGTTTGAATGCCAAGATGTGCAGCAGCAATTTTAAACTTACCAAAGAACCAGAAGGAGGCATGATATTGAGATTTTCTGGAAATCACTGGAAAGTTGATAAGAAAATCCTACCCTTTTAAATCAAGATACTGAAGGGTTGCCAATTTCTATTATAACTTTTGAGATGTACACACACTTTCTCAGCCTGTCAAGTAACATCCGTTCCTCCCTGTTCTTAACAAAGTGAATTAAACAAACATAATAAAACTTACATCATTGGATTCAGAAGATGTTCTTGCCAGCTGCTACCATGTTATTGAGTAATACATTATCAGGATGATAGTGTGTTTGTGATGATGTATTACACTGATACATCATTAGAGCAATTGCATTCTTATGATATATTAGTCAATAACAACCCCAGATAGAAAGAAATCATTTTGGAAACTCAAACTCTCAAATCTTATTTTAAAAGTTGTGTACATACACAGTAAACATTTAAAAAAAAAGTTATAGACAGCATCTCTTTGTATGTTATAGAAGCTTCACCTATGGGTGAAAGGGACTCATTTTATGTATATAGTTTATGTACATAATTTTGATATTAAGATGTTAAAACCTTTTGTTTTGCAATTTTTTCCTTATTATGGCTTGTAGTATAAAGGTGAGAGATTTTATATGTATGTGTGTGTGTGTATATATATATATATATATATATATATATATATATAAAAGCTCCATTTGTAGAGGAGATGTCTGGGTGCTCAGTATGCCATCTAAATCCTACTGAAACTGGGGTGAACAGTCACATATAAGGCATTCATGTGAGGGTGGCATAGGGTGCCAGCCACTGCCAAGGCATGTGAGGATGTGCAGGGGGACTGGCTAATGGAAAAGTTTGCCTCCTTATCACTAGACATTTGGAGTATATTCATAGCCAGGAACATTGTCAGAAATAGGTCCAGATTGTGGCTGATTCACTTCTCTTCTTTCATTCACCCTCAGCCTTTCCTCTTTTTTTTTAAATAATTAATGGAGATACCTTATCTCCTAGACCTGGAAGGGACTGTGAAAGGTCATTGAGTCCAGCCCCCTGCCTTCACTAGTAGGACCAACTACTGATTTTGCCCCAGGTCCCTAAGTGGCCCCCTCAAGGATTGAACTCGCAACCCTGGGTATAGTAGGCCAATGCTCAAACCACTGAGCTATTCCTCTCCCCTCAAAAGCTGCCACTATTGAAAACTATCAGCTCCATTGAAAGTGCTGAATTCAGGGCTGCTCTACAAAAGTTGTGCTTAGAAGCTAAGAACCAGGAATCAGAATCCGCCAAATAATATCTTCAGAGAAGAATAAATAGAAGGTAAATAACTTTTCCCTTTCCACTTTTGTATTGACAAAGTGGAAGTCATAAAAAAATGGATCGTTCTTTCTCCCAATATAATAATAATTTTGGCCACTTTTGTAGTATTCTAGATACAGTGCTAAATTCTGCATTCGTTTACACTGGTGTAAATCTGTAGCAAATTTAAAGTGAAGAGTTTTGTTCTGATTCAAACAAGTATAATGAATATGAGCCATTGGGTGATATTGTGACTCCTTTGAAGTTAATGGCAAAACTTCCATTTACTTCAGTGGAGTCAGGATTTAACCCATTGTGCTCTCATCTCTTTTTCTCCACTCATATGTAGTGATGTGCCTGAATTTAAACTCTAAATAAGAACACATTTGGATTTTGTGGAGGTTTGATCAGAGCCTGAAACTGAATTTTGCAGGTAGGGCCTCGTTTCTGCTTTGTCGTGTTGTACTTTTTGTGCTTTTACTTTTTGTCTTTTAAAACCAGTCTAATGAGTTATCAACAGCATGAGTAGAAAGCTAAGTAGTATAAAGGTCAAATCCAAACAGTATAAAATACCCCAGATTAGCACACTTTGTTTTGCAGTAACATGATTTAAACTGTAATAGAATAATTAACTGCAATTAATATATCTTAGCAATACCCAGCTTTGTTAAATTAATGATGTCTAAATTATAGGATTTAATATGGATTTATATAAACCCACCATAATTACTAGTGAATGTTTCCATTCCTATGATGTGTTATATTGGTTTCTGTATATTAATGTTTTATATTTAAAATGAATGATTAAGACTTAGAGACTTCATGAGTACAGAAATATCCTCTTTGTTGGTACTTGGATATGTACAATGGAGATATTTGTAGTGTACTGGTTACATGATAGTCACATATCCTGAAAAGTGAAAAGGCTAGATTTTTTGTATGGATACATGTAGATGCCTCCCATAGACTTCCCTTGAGACTGCTTTGCTTGTATTACCTGGTAGAATTTGGCCCTGTGTTTGGTGATTATCCAAACCAGATTAAAAAAATCCTCAGATTACTTATTGGGATTTGATTTAGTACTATCTAATCAGCATTTGGTTTCATGAGTATTAAGCAGCATGAACGTGTTAAACGAAATGGGAATGTGATTGAAAACCCAAGTATAGAAGGACATAATGGCAGAAGTAAAAGAAAATAAATGTATCTTAACTGAGCTTTGGAGAAATGAAGAGGTCAATCTCCAATGAAATAAGGACCTAGTTCTTCAAAGCCTCATTCAAGTGTCTAGTGATAAAATATGGTTTGCAGGACTGGACCCTAAGTCTGCATCAGGTTGAGCTATGGTTTCCTTATTTTCCTATTTTAAATTATTTTTGTTGAATAGGAATGGCTTTGACAGATTATAATATACCATCCCCTCTTCCTCTAATTAACAGGCTCTGCTGTTTATTACATTCTAGATTGTGGCACCCACTCCATTATTTATCTCTAGAAAATTACCATACCTATTGATGTATCTGTTAGAAGCAAATTAAAAGGGATAAATGGAGTTTAATGTATGCACTCATTGCCTTTTATTGAGTAGGTCTGAACATGAAGTGCAGGTGAATAATTACAGGGGTCAAAAATACTCATAAAAGTAAGGGTTTGTTCTATTTACCAGACACAAATGCTCTTCTCCTTGTGGTTTGTCATCATTTTGAAGACAGAAAACAAAATACTGTCTGGGACTAAGAATTTAACTTTCTGTGTGCAAATTGTTTGATAAGCATCATGACCTTATTAAAGCAAAGTTTCCCCTCCATTCTTGGCTCTTAGAGTGCATTTCAAATCTGGACTGATGGGATTAACAATAACATTCTTCTTGTAAAACTCTGCAAAAAAAGAAAAAAAAGAAAAAGAAAAAAGTGGCAACGTCTATTTGCTCATTTTAAGCAGTATTCTTTTCAAGACTTTTCTAGCGTGCTACTAATTCAATGGAAAACTCTCAGATATGTATACACAATGTTATTAAATTATGCTAATGTTCACTTTGTTTTGACTAATAGAAAAATATCAATTAACACTCGAGTCTTAGTTTTCTTTAAAAAATTGTCATACGGTTGAACTAGCATTTATTAATTTGGGCTAAAATTGTCAAACCAACATTTCTAAAGTGTTTTGAAATGAATAAAAATTGCTAAATAATTATAGAACCTCAGAGTTGCAAACACCTTGGGAATGGAAGTTGTTCGGGACTCTGAAATGTTCATAACTGAACAAAACATTATGCTTGTTTCAAAAGTTTACAACTGAACATTGACTTAATACAGCTTTGAAACTTCACTATGGAGAAGAGAAATGCTGCTTTCCCTTTATTTTATTTTTAATAGTTTCCATTTAACACAGTACTGTACTGTATTTGGGGTTTTTATTTATTTATTGATTGATTGTCTCTGCTGCTGCCTGATTGTATACTTCCAGTTCCAAATGAGGTATGTGGTTGACTGGTCAGTTTGTAACTCTGGTATTCGTAACTCTGAGGGTCTACTATAGTCGTAAAAACCATGCAGTTCAGACCTCCTTTGGGAATCAACTTGCTTCTCTAGCCAGCACCTTAGCTGACTGGGGGCCTCCTTTTAAAGAATGATGGCTGCACCTCAAAAGGATCAGAACTCATGTTTGCTTCAGAGAACTCTGTATATATTCAGCTTTTTATATGAGCTAATCAGATAGAAAAATGTAAGATCAAGTTTTTGTATTGTCTTTTTGACCAACTTCATGCTCTGGTTGGAAAACAGAATTAAAAATATATATATATATGTGGATATTTCAGAACCTCCAAAAGGATTTGGTGGGTTTTTGATTGTGGGATGGGTATTTGGGTTTGAGTGCTCTGAACTTTATCCACACCAGTTTCCATATGCTTACCCTTCACTGAGTTGACACAGTGGGTCTAAAATACTCTTCTCACTAACAAACTTTGTGGAAGTTCATGTTGTGGTCTGATTCTAGATTCAAACTTCAAGTCTCAGCTGTGTCTCTGTCTTTAAAATTATATTCTAATGGCCTGTGGTATTGGTACAAGCATATGACTGCAATTTTTAAATGGAATAAGGGGCCGATCAAAAACTGTTGTAGACAATTGAAATACTTCCACTGGCTTCAATGGGTGTTGGATCAGGTCCATAATGCATACTGGACCCAAACTATTCCTGTGTAGGCACAATCTGCTTTATATTACAATGCTTTTAGCATTGGCAAAGGATTCAAGCTATAATATTTTATATGGCAGGACATCCCCTAAAGTAGAAAGATTTGCTGCTGCCAACTAGCAACACGGATATTTAGCTACTTACCTTATTCCAATCTCACCTGGCTCTGAGCCGCCATGCTAACTGATTTATTCCAAAAAGAGTAGACAGGGAAGAATAAGCTCTGCTGAAGCTAGGGTGGCTTAAATCAAAGGTTAGTCCTCAGAAGTTGTTTCCAAATTTAGCTGCATGCTTTGCACAGAGATTTCACCATCTTATGTCCTGAAACTTGGGGTACATCCAGACTACTCGCCATATCGGCGGGTAGCAATCAATTTATCTAGAATCAATATATCACGTCTTATCAATCCCCGAACGCGCTCCTCGTCGATTCCGGAACTCCACCAGAGCGAGCAGCCATCGATCCCATGCCATGAGGATGGGAGATAAGTCGGAATAAGATATGTTGACTTCACCTACGGTATTCCCATAGCTGAAGTTGCGTATCTTATATTGACCAGGCCTTGGAGTAATTTCATATCAAGGCCTGGTCTACACTGGAGCGGGTGTCGATGTAAGATACGCAACTTCAGTTACGGGAATACCGTAGCTGAAGTCGACATATCTTATTCTGACTTACCTCCTGCCCTCATGGCATGGGATCGACGGCCGCGGCTCCCCCGTCGACTCTGTTACTGCCGCTCGCTCCGGTGGATTTCCGGAATTGACGGGGAGCGCGTTTGGGGATTGATATATCGCGTCTTAACGAGACGCAATATATCGATTCCAGATAAATCGATTGCTGCCCGCCGATATGGCGGGTAGTCTGGACCTACCCTTAGTCTACTTAAATGATGCTGTGGCCCAATTACAACATAATAAGTCTGTCATTTGAAATAAAAGAAAACCCCTGGGCCCAGACTGAACATGCTTTACAAAAAAAATCTGCTTATTTCAGGTGTCTGCTTGCACATGGCACAAATCTGAGGTGACAAAACAGCTTTATTCAGCAGATACTTTAGGCAGAATCCCACAGTGTGGAAATTCATGGACCTAATTTTTTTACATTTGGACAAGATCCTAAAGCAGGGATCTTGGCTATGTCACTGCCGACTCATTTTGTCTGGTCTCTCCAGTTAACTCCCTTTAGGCAGTCTATTGGAATAGAGCCTTCTGTTAAATAAGCCTCCCCTTCTCCTCTGTTACACTTGCTCCGATTAACCACTGCCAGTAATTGGCAGCTGCTCCTGCAATTTTTCAATTAGAGCTAGGTCATGAGCTGGACTACACATTACATAAGGGATTAGGGGGGAGTAAGCACCCCACTTACACCTGTCCCCGAGGCAGGCTAGCTCCAGGCACATAGGAGAAAGTCAGTGTGCACTGCATGCACTTCACCCCTTCATCAACAGCAGGTGGACGGGGAGGGGAGGGAATGAGTGGAACTGCAGCTAATCAGTAGCCTGGATGTTGTAACTTGTTGGTATAGGGACTTACAGCTCAGTGGGAACCAGTTTTCCTATCCCATGAACGTTTTCAAGATTTCAAAAAAATTTCCTGAGCTGAGACAAAATGTCAAAAAAATTATATGAACTAAAAAATCCAAACAAAATTCCGGTTTGGGTCAATTGAAATGTTTTGTTCTGATAACTTTGACACTTGTTTTGATTTTGACCAGTGCTATTTTTTTTGGTTATCCTCAGTTTAAATTTAAAAATGAAAACTCAGTTCAGACCAGAAAATCAGATTTGTTTTCATAAATGGTCAAAATGGGATGATTCAAGAACTTTGAAACTTTTTTTGTTTTGAAAAAAATAATTTCAAAATGAGAAATTTGTCACAATAGACCCTTTACAGAGAGAGGTGGTGGTTGAAAAATTCCTGACCATAAGTGCTTTCCCCGCAATCTCATGCCAAGATGAATCTGGGAATGAATTGAAGTGTGTCTGAGTGACAGAGAAGTGTGTCTGAGTGACAGTGTTTCCTGGGACTACTCCGGGAGACATACAGTTTCTGCACCACCCTTGATTAGGTATTTTCATAACATCAACATTTAACATAAATAAAAATAATGGGACGTATTATGAGGAGAGATTAAAGAGGCTAGGACTTTTGAGCTTGGAAAAGAGGAGACTAAGGGGGGATATGATGGAGGTATATAAAATCATGAGTGGTGTAGAGAAAGAGAAGAAGGAAAGGTTATTTACTTGTTCCCATAATATAAGAACTAGGGGCCACCAAATGAAATTAATGGGCAGCAGGTTTAAAACAAATAAAAGGAAGTTCTTCTTCACACAGCGCACAGTCAACCTGTGGAACTCCTTACCTGAGGAGGTAGTGAAGGCTAGGACTATAACAGGGTTTAAAAGAGAACTGGATACATTCATGGAGGTTAAATCCATTAATGGCTTGTAGTAGTTCTGGGGTGGGGCTCGTCCCTTCCAGGGGTGCCTGGAAGCCAGGCCGCCCCGCTACAAAGCCAATAACAGTTCGAGCCCCGACCTTTGGGTAGGGGCTGAGCACACAATTAACAGTTCTGAGCTCAGGCCCCTATGCAGGGGCTGAGCACCCAATTAACAGCTCCGGCCCTGGGTCAGGGCGGGGCAGCAAATCAATAGTCAGTCAGGGGCCCAGGCCCCTTGGACAAGGAGGAGGAGAGACTGCCACCCGGTGCAGGCTGGCAGGGGGGAACACAGGCCCACCCACTCCACTGTGTTCCAGCCCGGGGCCCTATCCGCAGCAGTCCGTCTGCCGCGCAGTCAGTGGGGATCCTGACCGCAACACACTGACATGGGTTCGGGGTCTGCTATCCCCGGGCCACTTCCCATCTCCTCCTCCATGGGTACCTGATCCTCCTGAGTTCCGTCTGCTGGGTCGCAGATCATGGGCTCCTCCGGGCCCCGAGCACCAGGTAGGTCTGTCGCTCCCTCTGGGCCCTCGGCGGGGGGAAGCTCAGACCGCTCCTCAGGATACCGGGCTCTCGGCAGGCTCGGCCAGTCCTCCTCAGGGTACCGGGCTCTCGGCAGGCTCGGCCAGTCCTTCTCAGGGTACCGGGCTCTCGGCAGGCTCAGGTCCGCGGGAGCTCGGGCACTAGCATCTGTCCTCTCCCGCTGCCGGCCACCTACTGAGCGCTGGGGCCTGGCCTTTATACTTCCTGTCCCGCCCCTTGACTTCCGGGGGGCGGGGACAGGCCGCAGTGGCTCCGCCCACTCTGGCGGCTTTTCTGGCTCATCGCTTCCTGGGGCGCCTGGAAGCCAGGCCGCCCCGCTACATGGCTATTAGCCAGGATGGTAAGGAATGGTATCCCTAGCCTCCGTTTGTCAGAGGGTGGAGATGGATGGCAGGAGAGAGATCACTTGATCATTACCTGTTAGGTTCACTCCCTCTGGGGCACCTGGCATTGGCCACCGTCGGTAGACAGGATACTGGGCTAGAGGGACCTTTGGTCTGACCCAGTATGGCCGTTCTCGTGTTCTTATATTCTGCGTCATACTGAAGCACAACAACAAGATTTGGCCCAATAATAATAAAACTCATCCACATAAAGTTGAATGACTCCTCTCGAACCTGACTGATCACTTACCAGGTACTTTAAGCCACCTAGCGTAATTTTCCATAAACATCATTTCTGTATCTTCTTTGCTTTTGGGGGGGGGAAGGGGGAAGAGGAGGTGAAAATGGGAGGAAGGTTTCATCAGTTTTATAGAGTAAACTATGCCTCAATCAATGTTTATCTCATTAATTTTAAAATTACCTTCAGTGTCTGTTGGGCTCTCTAGATCACGTGGGCAGCTGGTTTGTTGTAAATTTGCCTTAAATAAGCTTTCTCTTTCAATTTGTGGAATTGTAAAGTGTAGCTCCGTACTGCAGTTGTGTGAAATCCACAATGTTGTGTGCCCTTCAGAGACAATGTTGCCATTTCACAATGAAATGTGAAATACACAATTTGTTTTATTTGCAATTTTGGTGTAATATTAGCTTTTGTCTCTCAATTATATCAAAATATGCCGATTTGCATCTCTGTCTGCCGAGTTAGGTCCATTTTCATGGTCATTTTGACATGCAAAATTAAAATGATTAGGACTTATTTTTGTATTGTTTTCAGACTGTTTCACGCTGCTTCAGTGCTTACCTTCTGCATACTTCATATCTACTGGGAAGCTAATATATTGATACTTTTGGGTGGGCAACAGTAGATTGTCAATAAATCCACCTGTCATCACATTCAGCCAACTTCTAATTAAGAAATAGGCAGATGTAAAGGTCTGTGTAACAATTGGCTGTTTCCTAACAACTATACACCCACTGTGGTGTGTAGACAGGCAGGAAGGAGCTAGGTTATTAGCAGGACCACATGTTTAGTTGTTTATAGCCATTTTCCACTACATACCTCCTTGAATATCAAACGTTATGTCTCCTCCTTTCACCCTCTGGGGATTGCTTTCAATCCAGGCTCAACCCTCACACCCATCTGTAATCTCTCTACTTTCAGCTCTATAGTCTTTCTTCTCAGCTCTTCACTCTGGTTCTGCACCATGCTGTCTATGCCTCTAATACCCACCTTGGCTCTGTCTTTATACTCTCTACTTCTGCTCTCCTCCTGCATCATTCAGAGTCTTTGGAGAAAGTCTTAAGACAACACCAAATTTCTAATCTTTGTTTGCTCTCTCTCCTGTCACACCATCTCTTTCCCTTTCCATTATTCATGGTATTCTCAACTGCCATTGCCCTCTGATTCTTCTTTGCCCTGAACATGCCTTAAACCCTCTTCCCAGACACCACCTCATCTTCCCAGAATTCTGTAAATGTCCTGAAAAAT
The DNA here is from genome assembly GCF_013100865.1 of Trachemys scripta elegans. Lineage (NCBI taxonomy): Eukaryota > Metazoa > Chordata > Testudines > Emydidae > Trachemys > Trachemys scripta. Next base: position 85,151,470 of record NC_048306.1, read on the forward strand.
GGAATTGAAGTAATCTGGAAATAATTCCCCTCTTCCAACTACCCTTCATATCTCCTCTCTTCACTAGTTTTACCCGCTCTCTGCACAGATTGCTGCTGAGATTCCTCATTCGGTTATCTGCATAATATGGATTTATAGGATGTTCAGAGCCCATGATGTCCCAACTGCTAATTAGCTAACATGTGAAGGGTCGACCTGCAACAGCTGGGAAGATAAAAAAGCTGCAGGTCACAAGGGAAGCAGCTGCCAGAGAAAACTGAGGAAGTATTGAGAGTAGGGTCTTTCAGCAACAAATTGGGAAGATAGTGGGACCTCCAAAAGAAGAGGATCACAGAATATTACTCTGGGAAACAGCCTACTAGAGAGTTGTGGTAGGAATTAGTCCATTAATCTCATTAGAGTTGGTATGGCAATCCCCATTTTCTCATGTTCTCTCTGTGTGTGTGTGTGTGTGTGTGTGTGTGTGTGTATATATATCTTCCTACTGTATTTTCCACTGCATGCATATGATGAAGTGGGTTTTAGCCCACAAAAGCATATGCCCAAATAAATTTGTTAGTCTCTAAGGTGCCACAAGTACTTCTCGTTCTTTTTCCATTGAAGCAGGGATAAACTGGTTCCAACTGCTTCATACAGGCTCCTGGATTGGAACTCAGAGGAGTCGGTGGGCTTGAGTTCCCCTGTCACCCCAGCAAAAGGGTTACTTAAACCTCTAGAGCAAATGGGTCAGAACCACCCAGGAGGCTAGAGACTCTCTCTCCTTCTCTGGGATTGCTAGACTCTTGATTTCCCCAAGAGGGGACAGACTAACAATGACCTGGTTGGAGTCCTAACAAGAAACTCCCAGGCATGGCTAAATGGTAATTGGATGAGCAAAGGGGAAACTGAGACAGACACTCCATAACACCTGCTCAACAGCAAGGGGATCACCAGTATCGGAAAGCCACTGCTTCACTACTTCAATCTATCCCTTCCTTTACTCACTTAGGCCTCATTTCCCTTACTCCATTTATCAGTCCTACCAGTTGTTTTATATTTACCTTTGACACTGTTTTCCCTGGATCCACTTGCCCTACCTAAAACCATGCTCTCTATCCTATTTGTTTGAAAAACACCTTCCGTGATTTCATCTTTATCTAACCTCTGTCCAGCCTCTCTCTTCCCCTTTGTTCACAAAGTTGTAGCATATAATGACTATTCACATTGCCTACACATCCCATCTCCAATTCTCTTGTTGATCCCCTGTAATCTGGCTCCCATCCTTTGCACTCCACGAAAATATCACTGACCATTCAATTCCAAAAGGTCCAATGACCTTCTCATTTTAAAAGGTAATTCTGATTGCTGCTCTTTTTGCCACAAAAGTTAGGTATAAAGTCATTCTTATTCAGTTAGCTGGGGAGATAAAATGAAGAGGTGGAGGCTGAAACCCATTGCTACTTAAAAGCAATAATGTAAACCATATAATGGGAATGAAATGTAAGTCCCAGATGCATAGGATAAATCACAGAAAACCATCTCCATGCCTGAGAGATGGCTTCATTATGAAAGTGAATGCATATGGATGAGAGTAACATGACAAGACTAGCAGAACTCAGTGTACTGATGTATTAATATAGTATGTTAGGAAAGTAGGGCAGGATGCCTAATAATTGATTATGACAATAGCCCATTAGGATAATAACATATTGACCCTGAAGAAACAGCAGAGTATAGAGGCTCAGACTTAATGAAAATATCCAACAAACAAATGAGAAATGCTCCAAAAGGACCAGTGCCCATCCATGTCAGGAGAGGAGAACTGGAAAAAACAAGAAATCGCTTATCCCAGCACTGGGTATGTAGCACTAGACAGCTTTCACATTCAGCTCAGAATGGTCATGAATCACCAGCGGATGATGATATTGATTATTATAATTTGTATTACATTAGTGCCCAGAAGTCCCAGTGGAGATCAGTGCTAGCTGTGCATGCGCATAATATGAGGCAGTTCCTGCCCCAAGCAGATTACAATCTAAAGAGACAACAGTAGAGGAGGAAAAGGGGAACTGAGGTACAGATTGATTAAAAAACTTTCCCAAGTTAGTCTGTGGTAGAGCTGGGAATCGCACATAAATCTCCCTCCCCCCCACACATACCCTGTTCCAGTGTCTTTACCAAGATACCTTCTTTCTATCTTCTGTTTTAAAAACAGTGACAACGATTAATGCCCATCTCTTTCCACTGAGTCAGTGGGATTTTTATGTTTGATTCCTATAGAAATAGGATCAAGCCATTAATCAGTGCTCAAGTGTTTATAGTAGTTTTCTCATTTTGCTTTCTTTGTTCACCAGTTTCATGTTTGGTAGTGGGGATTACAAGTCATTGTCCTTGAATTTCAGTAATCCTATTGTGAGCCTGCATGACACCAACAAAATTACCACATCTGTAACTATGCTTATCTCTGTATCCATGTATTATAGTGAGCACCAAGAATAAGACACGAGAGCCCTTTACTATCCTTGGTCCACATGTGAAATACCCAGAGCAGTGTATAACCTTTGCATATAATCCTAGTTTTTACACACAGTCAACAAAGATGAAGTGGACAGAGTCCTAAGGAGGCTGGGATATTGTGTAAACAACAGTGCTATAGGTCCCCTTTGGGCTGACCCACAGAGGATATGAGTTGTTAAATCCCCCAGCTGAAGAGCCTGGGTTGGTTAGCTCATGCTGTAACAGCTCATGTTTTTAGCTTTGGAGGTCCTGGTGTGTCAGCCAAGATGGTGACTGTCACATAAGTGGGGGTTCATCTGGCATTTAAACTGTGGTGGGCCTCAGATCCTCAGGATTGGCTTGTATCCTAAATGAGCTGCCGTTTATGTGATGGATAATGCACACTTCAGGACAAGTCGTGTTCTAGCGGTTACTAATGTTCTTGCTGTCCCTTTTATTTCTCTTTAGCTTCAGAAATAACTTCTCTTCCGTGATTCCCTATTTGTTTTTCAAAATGGCTTACAAAATTCAGCTTTCCCTTGGCACAAATTGATTCACAACATCTGGGTAAGTATTGATGGGGGTCACATGACTGAAACACTGCATGACTCTTAGAATATTTGTTACACTACTATCATCACAATTGCATCAAGATACTTTCCATATGTTGTATGGAAAACCCACTTCTACACTAGACATTTCGCTTCTGTCCTGTATTTTCACTATGCAAGTTGTGCACAATAAGAATAGTCATTTCTGCAGGAAGGCTTATATATATTTTTAAAGTGCATTGTTTAAAGTACATTGTGGTTGATATAAATAGTGGGGGACACATTTTGACAAATAGACCCAAAGTTTCACTCATGAAATATGCATGGATTGGCACACAATTACCTGTTCCTTATGATCATTCACTCATGTTGCAATGTGATGACTGCCTGCATCTGCTTATTTGCAGGTGCAATTTAGATGCCCAGTTTTGAGGGAGGGAAAGGGGGTTTAGAACTCATTGAATAATCCATTTGGAATTTTAGAAGACATCTCCTGTTTGTAATATAGCAACTGCTAGATTATATTTGTGAGGAAAGTAGAGCATATACCTGAGCAAACACTTGAAAACATTTCCTGTGAACATTAACGTGACTTAAATCAATTGAATCCCCTTTCACCTGTGTTCATGCCCTGGTGCATTTCCACAAATATTCTACTGAGCTTCCTCACTGGCAGGCATTTTAATGGGCAGAGCAAAAAAGCGATTATTTGCAGAAAGCAAATATGTAAATATGAATATGAAACATGAGCGATAAATACATTTCAGAAAATCCTAAACTGTGCATGAATAATCCACAAATGCAAAAGGGCTGTTTTTGTGTTTGCTAGATAAATGATTATTTGCTCAGCTCTAGGATAGTACACAGAAAAAAGAACTGAGCTACTGAAGAAACTCTTAAGTAGTGTAAGTCCTTGCTGCCAACAAAATAGCTGAAATACTTTAGATATTCTGGAGAATGAAGATGAATGCTCAGATACCACAGTGATGGGCACTGTATAAGAATCCAAATAGAACAGAATAATTCCTTTGTAAGTGACTTGATATTATATAACTACTCCTGACGCTTCGTCATTATTTAAAAAAGAGACTTTCTAAAGTTTCTATAACCTCTTTTTGAAGCAGTACCAAATGTAGCTACTATTGCCTAGCAACAAAGCGCTCAACTTAGCTCACTTCTTTGTGTTTGTTTTTTAAGCAATACCTGTTTTTACTTATCATGCATCAAGCTGATCTCAAGGAGAATCTAATATATTAGATATACCCAGCCAGCTCATTTTTCTATTGTCAATTTTTTCCATGATTAATGCTACAAAAAACTGTTTAGCTCCATTGTAAATGACACTTCAGGTATCACTCAGTACTTTGATTTTTGGGGGGTTGTCATCATTAACTAAAACATAAATTGAAGTTAAACTGCAAAGGCAGATAAAACAATTCCCTTTTATTTCTTGTATATTTTTGTGTTCTCCTTCTGGAATGACTGCATCCATCTCTTCATATGTTTTGAAAATTGCTTGCAACCTTAAAGATCATGCAATTAAACAGCAATTAAACTTACTGTGTTTTATTATTTAGGGTGTATATATTGATATCCTTTTTAAGTAGATGGTTTCTAGATTTTATAATTAATGTACTGAGAGAATCCTGGGCCTTGAAATTACTTGCAAATGAAAATCTGTCTCCCATCTCATAAGCCAGCTTTCTCTCTTAAAGAGAATCAATACATAAATCTATCACATGCTTTGTAAAAATGCGGTGCGCTATAACAGAGGGGAAAAAAGTCAAGAAACTATTAAGCACAGGAAACATTTCTAACCAGGTTTATTGTAAGCCTCAAGGGGGGAAAGGGAATGGAAACATATTGTAAATTGGTTTTAAAAGAAAAAAAAGAGAGAGAGAATCTTAATATTGGACATGCCCTTGGAGTGAATGTTCATGCAAATTCACCTCTGTACAGAGGGAACTCTCGAGATCCCATGCACCAGTTAAGTTCCATTTAAATCCATAATGGGTTTGTACAACAGAAGTGGTGTGGAGGGCCTTGCACGGGGGTAAATTATAACAGGGCCTTATGTGATGACCTGGACCATATCCTACCTTTGGTGCAATGGGACATGGATAGAATATTCCCAGAAGAGGCTAGATTGTCACAGCCCTTACTCAGATTTCAGGCAGTAAAGGTTCCCTTAAATCCCCTGCTCAGATTGTAAATCTGGCCATGTGGAGGAGAACAGGAGCTACTCATTCATTGCTCCCCACTCAAAGCATGAGAATAGGAGTGGGGCAGAGAGAAAAAGGAGCCCCTAGCTCTGGCCCCCTACTTGACATCCAGAGAAACTGGCTGGGTGCAGAATGGGAGAGTAAGCTGCTGCACAGAAAGTGGCAAAATAATTTATTCCTCACCAGAGCAAGCAGAGAGTAGGAGAGGGCTGGTGATCCCAAGTCATAATTAACTTGATGCTCAATACTCAGAGCAGACAGAGTTCAAACCTCCAGTTTTTTGACAAATGTAAGCAATTTATTTGAAATACAGCAAAAAAGAAGGAGGGACCCCCCCCCAGTCATATTTACAAACAATATCTTGAGATATTTACAGGAAAGAGTAAGACAAAAATTGAGTTATTTTCCTCCACTGCACTCTTCTTTTGATTTAATGAAGCTCAAGAAAGATTTTAAGTGTACATTTTCACCAGTAGAGAGTAATAGCAATTTCCAACACTTGTAATTTGGGGGTGCATTTTTAATATTTGCACACAGATTACATTAAAATAGCTTTGAAAGAGATGCTAGGTAGGAAAATGCTTTCAATGATCCCCATAATAAGTCCATAATAGATGATGCATATTATCCACAGTGCATAGTTACAGCATACAGTGAGTCTTTTCACCTACTGCTCCTGAACCCACAGGCAAAGGAAAACTGCCTATTATTAAATTGTATTATTTCATAAGCAAACTTCCCATCAGCTAGCTGGCAAAATAAAAAATGCATTATTAAGGCATATCGTTAATACTAGGGAAACGGCTCATCCACCAACTGGCAAAAAGAAAATGTGAATTATTAATGTGTATTATTAATTCTACTCAAAATCCCTTAAAGGGAAATGAAAGGTTTCAGCATTCCTTTTGAAGAGATTTTAGAGTGGTGAGCCTGGTATATGCACAGTAACCTTCTACAGCACATTAGAAAAACATAAATTATGAATGAGGTATGGAGCATCAACCCCCAGGAAAAGCAAAGTGTACATTGTTAATGTATGTTATTTTTACTTAGTGAAATCCCAAAAAGGGGCATTTTTAGGAACTGGGAAGTGGTTGTCTTTTGCAAAATTATTCAGTAATCAACTGGGAAAATGAAATATATGTAGGCTTGTCAGAATTTGATTTTTATTTTTTTATAATTTTGGTGGATAACATCAGTGTTTTTAAGTATTTTTTTCTATTTTTATTTATTTAAACTTTTTCAGTCACAGGACATTATTGGGAGTCAGATGGGAAGGTCAGACAATAATTATGTGACTTACGGATAAAAAATGAATCCTTCCAAGTCGAAATATGTCATTAATGTGCTTTATTTGTCTTAACAGCAGTACGAGAAGTTCAAAACCGTACTTGAAAACTAATTTGACTCAGGGCAATTACTGTTAGATGTCACAGCAGAGAGAGGAGAGGAAAGTCAAGAGTATGTTCCTCTCTTTTCAAATGGAATGTTTTCTATGCCATTGTCAGTGGGGAGTATTAGGGTGCATACAGACAAATAAGTGCAGATGCTGAGACATAATTTGTTAAATCGATGCAAAAATCACATCTATTAGTTTCAGTATATGGGACTGTATTTTAATTTTCATAAGATAAGAGAGTAGGAAATAATGAAATGGGGCAGGGTGGGTCCAGATGCAAACAATGAAAGGGACAATGATGAAGCAGCTGGAATGTGTCCTTCATTGCATTGTGCTGTGTCCCCAAGGAGGGCTTCCACTTTGGCTAATGGATGTATCTGGGCTTTGACAGAACAAGAGTGGCAAATAGGGTGACCAGATGTCCCGATTTTATCGGGACTCTCCCGATATTTGTTTCTTTGTCCTGTGTCCCGACCAATGTTTGGTCGGGACACTGGACAAAAAAGAAATTTTGCCCTCCGCTCTGGCGCTCGCGCCCCCCCACCTGCCCCGGCTCTGCCCCCTCCTTCCCCCATTGGCTCCCTCCCCAAATCCCCTCCCTGGCCCCGCCTCTTCCCCAACCATGCAGCATTCCTTCTCCCTCCCAGACTTGCAGCATGGCGGCGCAAGCCTGGGATGGAAAGGGTGGCGGCAGTGCCTGGATCCTGGAGCTGGTGAGTCAGCTCCGGCACCCGGGCACCGGGTGGGCAAAGGGGGCTGGCAAGGGAGGGAGACAGGGGACTCAGCTGTGAACCCCCCCACTGCGTCAGAGGGCTTCTGCCCGGGCTGCTGCACCCGGGGCCGGGAGTGCAGCCTGGAGGCTGCTCCAGCCCTGCAGCCCATGGGGCAGCGCGATGGGTCCAGTCGGGGACAGCGCAGAGCGGGCAGGAGCCAGGTGGGCGGCGCGGGGGCATGGACCGAATCCCTGCTGCTGCCAGGGAGCCCTGTGCCTCTCCCTCCCACTCGCGACTGCGGCTCCTTCCCGGCAGGATGCACCCCCCGGCCTGCCCCGCGCACATGCGGCGCATGTCCAGCTGCTCCTTCCCGGCGGGAGGGAGACTAGGCGCAGGGGACGCACGCCACATGTGGCCGGGGCAGCGGGAGGCGCGTCCCACCGGGAAGGAGCCACAGCCGCGAGCGGGAGGGAGAGGCGCGGGGCTCCCTGGCAGCAGCGGGGATTCGGCCCCTGTCGCCCACCCGGCTCCTGCCCGCTCCGTGCTGCCCCCGCCCGGACCCATTGTGCCCCGCATATGCCCGTGGCGGGCCGGGGGGCGGGAGGCTCCGCTGGGAGGACAGCGTGCGGGGCCGGGGCCTGCGCCTGCTAATGCCCCAGGCCCCTTTAAAACTCTTTTTTTTTTTTTTTTTTTTGCTCTGCCCCCCCCTTTTTTTGCTCTGCCCCCCTTTTTTTTTGCTCCACCCCCGTCCCAATATTTTATACTACTAATCTGGTCACCCTAGTGGCAAAGGTGTGCAAACATTCCTAACCAAGGCCCAGACTTTGAATTGCTCTTTTTTTTTTTAACAGTACTGAGCACTTACCTTAGCAGTTTCAGTGGTATTTGGTTCAGTGGTATTTCTTGTGTGAGTATGGGGTTCACAATCTGCTCCCAAGAGACAGATGAGCCTATTGTAACTACATGCGTTACTACAATTCTAATCAAATATTTTAGGTGGAAATGTTATATCAGTTCATCTTGATGACATAGAGCCTGTTGGTCCCAGCCCATTTAGTCCAATTCTTAGAACCTATTGACTATTTTCTGTCATTTTCAAACAAAAATAATAAAATCTGTTTACTTTGAAAACCAAGCATGTTGACAGTTTGCCCAATTCTGAAGTTCCTACTCAGTCTGTAGTCAGTTCTCACTCAAACATAACTCCCAATCATTAGGAACTTTACCTGAGGAAACACTGTGGGCCAGGTTTTCACAGGTATTGAGGTGCCTACAGATGCAGATAGATGCCTACTGGGATTTTCAAAAGTGCCCCAGTGCTCAAATTCCATTGAAAGTAATAGAAACTGGCATCTAGGCATTTTTGAAAACCTCATTAGGTGCTTATGTGCATCTTTAAGGGCCTAAACACCCTTAAAAATCTTGCTCCGTGTAAGGACTTCAGGATTTGGCTCAATAGGTGTTTATTCACGTTCAGATACCAATATTACCTCTTTCTCTCCATTCTGAAGTAAACATTAATATTAGCCTTTGCTCAATGCAATGGTGCTATGACTACTAACAGCCAGATGATTGACACCCTTTTTACTGTACTATCTTACTCCACAAGTAGTTCCACTGATTAAATGCTACTTATGATGATAAGCCAAACTGTGGAATACTTATCTGAGGGTCCCAATGAAGACTGACTATTTAAAGTACTTACCTGCCCCCTATTACCATAACAGCCTTTAGTGTATTTATCTTCACAACACCCCTGTTAGCCCTGTTGTATACATAGGGAACTGAGGCATAGAGATCCTAAATGACTTGCCTATAGTCACACAGAAAATCTGCATTTAAGAAGGGACTTGACCCCAGGTCTCCCGAGTCCAATGCTAGCTCCCAAATCAGTGGACTGTCCTTACTCTCTGAAGTAATTGTGAGAATAAATCTCACCAGCATAAGTAAGGGTGCCACAATTGCACACTATGGCTAGTCTAGAACAGGACTTAGCTCCCACTGGGCACCAAGAATTAATATGGGGATCAGGGATGAGAGCAGTCAGGATTTTCAGTCTTCAGATGATCTGTGATTTCACAGCAACATTTCCTGGGTCTATTTGATAAAGAGAGGTGCCATAAGTGGTAGCACCTATTTCAGTTCCCACTGGACATCCTCAGCTCATGACATATCATATCCCTTATATAAAAATGGCAAGAGCAAAATCTGCCTTGCCTTGATGCTGTATTTCATTACTATACCTTGTTTGTAAGCTCATGTTTTACCTTCACCTTTATATTCGCAATGCAGTTTAAATTAGTTCACCTGGTAATTTATTGTTTTCAAATAAAGAACATTGCTTACCTGGAGGTTGTCACAGCTCTAAGAAATGGGACACATTTCACTTTTTATTCACTTATTTATTTTGCAAAAAATGAATGAATACAGAACAGATAGTTCAGCTAATAATGGAGATTGAGGGTTCTATTCATAAAACATTTCTTGGCCATTTCTATGATTTTTGTCAACTCTTTGGCACTCTGCCCTACATTTGCATATTGCCTATCATATGAAATAAAAATTTACACTAATAGAAATTTGAGCCCTGCAGAGACCTGAGAAGCACAAAGGGTAGCTGCCAGCTTGAGGGTAAAACCAATGTTTAATCAAATGCGTTGCCAGCTGATCACAACAATGCAGTCCCACACTTCCCATGTTCCCTGAGACCTTGGTACTTGTAGAGTTCTAGTGACTCACCTAAGGAAAGTCTGGAAATTGCTAGTTCATCAAGGACTGTTTTCAGAATTCCCAAGCCAGGGAGATACATCTGCAGTATCCATTCTGAAGAGTATTTAGGTAAAGACCTTATGCCACGCAGTTTGCAAAGGACTGTGAGTATTTCACTGCATCTTTACAAGGGATCATTTACCAAGATTGTGGCACTGGGACCATGTCGGTCTTAACAATTAATTATAGTAGGTCCCATGCCCAACATTTTCTTACAGACGACTGTAACTTTTGTTACAGAGAATGGAGAAAAATTTAACTAGGACCCTTTTTTCCCCCCAAAATAATACCTTATCAACATTACCTTTTTTTATTTATATTTTTCAGAAATTTTAACATATCCATACACACATACTTAAATACAATGAAAAAGGAAACACAGCAGGAGTATGGATTTAACAATAACACAGTGAGAAATATTCATATATAAATACTCTTGAGAGAGATAAGATAAAAATTCCATAACAACTCTTCCCCACACCCAGAAAAACAAAGCAAAAACATCAGAAGTCTACATGGAGTAAGTTTGCAATGGTCTCATGAAAGCCCAAGTGTCTTCATAGTTGGACCTTGTGTTTCTATAGATTGTCCGTTTTTCCATGAGGGTTGTGTTGGTTAGCTCAGTTAGACAATCAATGGAATGTGAGGGGAATAGTGGATTTCCATTTTCCTAAAATTACACTTTTGGCCATTATAATGGCTGCTGCATCCATCTCCTGACATTACATAAACAGGGTAAATCTTCCAGAATGCCCAAAACACAGAGGCTTGACGTAGAGGGAAGATAGAGCACCACACACTTCCTTCCAAAAGATGGATATACTTTAACATTCAAAGGTTATATGAGACGGGTTTGCATTGGAGCTGTCATATCTCCAACATTTATTATGTGGGGCAAGTCCAGCTTTATTCAATCACTCAAGAGTCCAATACTATCTAATTAGATATTTTTTCTAAAAGAAATGCAAAAACAGAGAACTGGATGTTCTGTGCATATTGTGCCAGATATTATTCCACCTGTCAGATGAAGTGGAGATGTTTAACTCATTCCTCCATTTTTCTTTGAAGGAATAGTCAGTAGAATAAATCAAGGAGTTCAGCTATTGTATGTGTTACCCACAAAATGTTTTTGGCTCACATACTTTTCAAGGTGCACATCAAGTGATGATGTGTTGTTTGTAATCTGCCAACAATTCCCAGCTCTTTCATAATTTGGAATAGCAGTTTACTGTAGAATAACCATGGTCTCTTGGTAACTGGTATTTATTATGAAGATATGTGAAGGAGGTTCAAGTTGTCCATTCAATAATATCTTTATGATGAATATGCCCTGGTTAGTCAGGTGGGTTTGAGTTTTGAATTATTAGCAGATTTAAATCCAGGATTATTCTAGATTGGCATGGAAAGATAGCTGGTGAGATTAGAAGTGCTAATGGACTTGATTTTCTGAAGAACACTCCAAGAGGAGGTAAATATTTCCTTTTTCCTTAAAAGTGCAAGCAACTGTTGTTGTTGTTTTTTAAATGGAAGTGCAGAGAGAAAGCCAAAGAGATTAACTAATTTTCTTCAATCTCAAATCACACTGGGGGTTTGGGACGTGTTAGTGGGACAGAATGCTTTTATTAAAAATCTTAATTGAAAAGCCAGATAATATAAATACAGATCAGGTAATTTCCCCCCATTCTGGAGGGGGGGAGGGCAGATTTATTAAATATCTTGTGGGATATCTGTGGTATCTTCATATTCCATAAGAATTATTGAATAACTCTATTCTTATAAAAACTGAAGCAGGAAATTTAAGTGGAATTAAGTTAAACATGTACATTAATCTTAGTTCTTAATTCATCTATAATAGCTTCTACCTTTCCCAATAAAGATATTGGTGAACACCATTTCTCCGTGTCTTTTGTCACTTCTCTGAATATCATCCATGTTTGAGGATACTAGCTTTGATAAAGCAGATCATATCCTGATGCCTAAGTAAGTTATCACTTTGCATGAATGAAAGTAGAATGATTTCAATTGAGATGGAATTGGTCTATGAGAAATATTAATCAACTTGAGACTTGTTCCAGTTTATCCAAAATCCTGATAGCTCACAAATTAGCTTATTGCAGACAGTAGCAGTGGAATTGAAGAAGAGGGATTTTTGAGAGTGAGCAGAACATTATCCATGTTCTGACTAATCTTGTACTTTTTATCTTGATGGTAAATCCTTCAGTGGAAGGTGTCTGTCTGATATATGTGTTAGCAGTTCCATGGTTATGTCAAATAGTAACGGCAATAGAGGGCATCCCAGATTTGTTTCTCAATTTTACTGAAAAGTGGAGGAGATAACACTGTTTGTTAGAACAGAGGCAAGGGGTAGTTTGTAAATAATATCAATCCAGATCAGAAAATTAGGCCCAAATCCTAATTTTCTCAGAATCACTTGTGGGCATTGCCATTCCATGTGATCAAAGACCTTTTCAGCATCTAACCTAGTATAGCAGCTGGATCATCAGTTGTGTATGTCTGGCAGAATTAAAGGGAATAGCTTCTAACTATTATATGCTACTAAACTGCTGCGAATAAAAACCACCTGGTCCTCATGAATGGATGATTGGAGCAATATTGTTTAAGTGTGAAGTGGGAATATTTTCAGATTTTTTTAATCTGTGCTGATCAGAGAAATCAGGTGGAAATCTCCATACTGAAGACTATCCTTGTCTTTTATTAGAATTAGGGTAATTATTGTTGTCCTCATATCCGGTGACATTATTGCTTTTGTAAATATTTACTATAGATTTCTGACAGTATCAGTACTAATTGATTGACAAATGTGTTACAAAATTCTGTTGGAAAGCCATCACACCCAGGTACTTTGCCTGGGTTGAATGATCCAACTGCCTGCTTAGCTTCAAGTAGAAAGATATCTTCCTCACCGTAATCAGTTTGAGGTAGTAGCAAAAATGTATTTAGGAGTAGTCCATCCAAGAATTGGTCAGATAGATTGGAATTGAACTCATCTTGAAATGTGCAAAGGGATTCATAAAAGTCTTCAAATTGTCTGTTAATTTCATTAGGTTCTAGTACAGAAAGACTGTAGTAAGGAGGATACAGTATTACTGGATGAAGTCATTTTAATTTTTCTCACTGGGAGTTTGTCTGCTTTATCCCTTCATTCATAATGCCTCTGTTTAACTCTATTAAGAAAGAATTCCATGTGAATTCAATATCTTCATTGTATTTGTATTGTGAGGCAATGAGAGAGTGTAGCAACTCATCATTCTGAGGGTTCTCGTGGTTTGTTTTTTTTTTCAAATTTAGTTACCCCCCTGCCAAAGAATTAAGCTTCTTTCTTTCTTTCTTGATATGAATTCTCCCCCTAATATAACATTCAGTGCTTCCCATAAATGTGTAGAGGAGTCAGTATTTATATTTTCCTTCAAGAAGTTGGTAATGGATGTTTCAGTCATCTGAAAAAAATTAGGGTCTCTAAGTACGGGTGCGTTTAACTTCCATCTTGAGGATCTTTTAGCACTTTGACCAGTATCTATGTGAAAAGAAATTGGAGAAAGATCAGAGATGACAATATTACTTGCGCCTCCAGACCTACAGGAGCTAGCACCTTGGACATTCATAAAAAAAAAATCTAATCTGGAATAGGAGGCATGAACCATGGAGAAATATGTGTAACTTTGTAGGATACTTCAATCTGCAAATATCCATTAGTGCAGTATCCTTTAATAGGGATAATAGATGGTTTACAAAGGCCTGAGATTTTCACCTAGAACACAGAGTTTTTTCTCTAGGATATTATCCTTGACAGTGTTCTAATCTCCTCCTCCTAGTACCACTGAGGAATCAGCTCTGTTGGAAATAATATCAGTTATTTCTGCAATACAGGATGCATTCCCACCACTACGATTATATACACTCCCCAAAATTAATCTCTTAGCATTGAAAATGCCTTCAATTATTATGCATCTGCCCTCTGAATCTGACCACAACTGAATAAATTGAAAAGTTAGGCTCCTGTGGATTACTATCACTATTCCCCTGCTTCTGGAGTTGAAGGAAAAGCGATGTTCGTCTCACACCCATAGATTTTTAATTCTGTCTGCAGCTTCATTCCTTAAATGGGTCTCCTGAAGGAAAGTTATGTGACATGCATTTGATTTTTAAGTGCCTTGAAGTTTTGATTGTCTTGGAGGGTTCATTAAGCCCTGTATATTCTAGGACTAAAACTTATTAGAGTTCATGTGGTTGTTCCACTGCTAATTGTTGCCTAGTAGACTGACAGCCTCTGTGTGCCTTTCCATGTAAAATAAATAAATAAAAAATACACAACCCCTTTACTCTTAACATCCCAGACTTCCAATACGGGCACGTTCAGATCCCAGATAGCACATGCCTACACCCACCTTTTCTCCCACCAGGCATAATATGAATCAGTTAGGAATCTGCCAGAAACATACCTATATTTACCAAAATACATACATATGCCAGGGTATATAAATGAATGAAACCTATTGCTTCATAGATATAAATGCATAAGTAATAGTATATAGTACATAAATGCTAATGTGCACATGGTATATAAATATTTATACTGATAGACTAATGAAAAGGGTAAACATGAAGTGACATAAATGATGTGTGCAAATAAATAGATATGAAAATATTATTACCATATTATAAATATATAAACTTGTAGTATAGGTAGAAATGTAAAAATAAATATATACGTGAGCCCATATTAAGTGATATAGGCAGTCACAAATAACATCCAAGTAAATGGTTATGACTATATTAGCATCAAGTATATATAATAAACATATAAATATACTTTTAAATATTATTATGTATGAAGAAATAAGATGATAAGAGTATTATAGTTATGAATATATAGATATACTTATGCTGGCTTATCAATATATTGAGAGTATTAATTACTAAGTTATACTAAATATCTTGTCTATCAGTACTAATTACACCCTATTAAATATATCAGATATGTCAAATATATGTACATGAGTTGCCTGGTTTTCCCAATCACAGTTTCTTTTCTTCAGGGCTTACACTCTTCATTTTCTTTTCCTTTATACGAGGATCATCCTGTTACCCGTCGTGAGATCTGGTCTCAATTTCTGTAGTGCTTGCCAAGCCTACAATGGGGTATTGAAGTATTTCACAGAGTTTGTCATCTTCATTATGAAGATCGCAGGATATTTGAGGCTGAATTTAATATCTGATCCCCTGAGAGTTGGTTTAATGCCATTAAATCCTGCTCTCATCTTGCTTAAATTTACAGGGAAGTCTGGATACAAAGAAAATTTAAAATCCTTGCACTTCAGTTCCTTTTTGCCTTCTGGCAAACATCAGCTTAACTTTGTCATTAAATCTTAGCAATTCAAAAATTATGGGTCTGGGGTTATTATTGTTCTCTCTCATTCTGGCCTCTGCCACTCGATGAGCCTTTTCAGTCTCCAAGGGAGGCAAACAGTGATCCAAAGCCAGTACCTCAGAGAGTGTGTTCTGGAGAAAGCGAATCATGGTTTTTTTTTTTCCTCTTCCAGCTCTTCAGAGATCCCCAAAATCCACAAATTATTCCTGTGTGCTCTGTTTTCAAGATATTCTTGTTTCTCCTCAAGACTGGTTAGTCTTTGCCTTAAGAAAGCATTCTTTGTTTTAACCGCCTACAGATGGCAGTTGTTTGTAGTTTGTTATCCAAATAGCTCAAATGAGCTTTGGCTTCTTTCACATCTTTAGAGAGGTCACATGTCTCTCAAGATACAAGATCAAGTTTCGGTAGTTAGAAAATCCTTCATATCTTCAAAGTACTGTGTGAGAAAACCCAGCAATCTCTAAGCCTTACCTGTCTTTGGATACTCAGGCTTTGGTTATTTGGCATTTCTGTTTTTCCCAGCAGGATCCATAACACAACAAAAAGGGTCCTCCTCATCTAATTAGCAAATTGCTGACAGAAAGTTATGGTTTAGATGCCGGGGTGCCCTTAATTGACGAGGATTAGTGCATTGGGTTAAGGAGACCAGGAGGCAGGCTGCCGTCGTCTCTACAGGTCACATGACCCCCACCATCAACAGCATCTTCAAAAGCACAATTTTCATAACCCAAATATCTGGATACATATTTTTTTTAATTTAAAACGTTCTCTGTTTACTTTTTGGTTCATTTTCCTTAGTTTTAATTGAGAATATTTCAGCATTTGCTACCCATCAAGATTTTTAATGCATTTCCTCAATATATATTCCATGGAGGAACTCACAGGAACAATGAATTTATTCATGCAGATATTGTGATATTTAAGTGACTCAACAAGACTCTTAGGGTACTGAGATCCCAGGGACTGTGGGATTTTAGAAGGGGCTGTACTCTTGTGATAAGTTGAAGATTCTCATTTTATCAAGCTCTTCCTTTGCCCATTCTTTCTCCATACTACAATAAGTTTATGCGGTGTATATTGTCTGGGCTATAGATGGTTGTGTTACCTTAAATGTTTTTCTCTATTATTTCACCCTTATGGGAACATTGGGAGGCATAAACTATTTCAGAGAGGGGAAATAAAGGAGAGGTCCTCCTCACCCAGGCCCTGTTCATTGCACAAGCACTCTATGAAGGGTATAGGTGGAAGTGAATCTTGAGTTTTCGGTGCAAAATCAGGATACGTTTATTTACAAATCTTGTTCTACCATATTCTTTGCCAAAGTAATAAAACCCTTGGAAGAATCTTCCTTATAGAAATAGCTTGAAGGTTACTCAGAGCTTTTTAATATCATTCTCTTCACTAAAATGACTATTCAATAGTGAACATCAATCCTGAACAGGCACTTTCAGTTTTCCTGGATGGTATGGCCTCATTTCTGCACTGCAGTTGTCTTAAGCCTTTTTTTCTCTTTATAAAAGGCATCACAGGTGATATTAATAACACTTAACCTGCTCCCACATGAAATGCTATCAAGCTTTCCGTTAACAAAATAGTATCTCTTATGATGTCAGCTGTTCATACACTGCATGTCAGGTAATTATCAGTGAAAACATCTATATCAGTTATGCCAGCAAGAAGGATATTTGATTATGTCTTTTGTATCTGACTGCTGAATAAGACCTTTGGGAAAATTACTTGGTATCTTTAAGCCTTATACGTGGCTCATGGTATACTAATTGTAAAGAGATGATGATCATGATAATGTTAAGGGAATCATTTAATAAAGAACATTACTAATTCTTGGGCCCAACCCACCAAAACACTTAAGTATGTGATGCTTAAATCTATGCATGTGAGTATTCATTTTCTGAAAGTTAAGCACATTGTTTTGCTGGGTTCAGACCTTTCCTCCATATGTTGTGGTGCAAAGATGTGAACCGCAGTGAGGACTGTTTCTGGCCTGCCATCTGGTAAACATATGCAATACTGTTCCACAGCTCAAGAAGCAACACAATACCTAGATAAGGAATGAATATAAACTGTTTTGAAGACTGCACTAATCTTTTGGATGCTTTAAATGCTTCTTTGTGTGTTGGCCTGGGTATTAACGTTTCTTAGTGTAGTTATTGTATTAATGCCCGAAAACTTGATAGATTTGGCATCAATTTGGTGAAATAATTGATTTCACCAAGGGAGTTACTCTATTAATTCCCATAGAGACTGAGTTTAAGAATAGCTTTTATTTGTTTGTTATTCTGTTTGTAAGAGGAGATCTGCAGCTGCTAGATTCTTGCCTGTGAATATTTACCCAACAGGAACCATCCCATTTGTTTTGCTTAGAGTCACATAGCTGCCATTTTAAAAAGGTTTGGTTACTGCCCCACTTTCAGTTGCTGCCCCGAATTCCTTCTGCCCCCATGTGGGTTTACTGTTGTGGAGGAAGAAAGCAGGCAGAGAGTGTTTCATCACTCCTAACACTCTTGCACAGCCACAGTTGTAATTTGGCTGCATGCACTCATTGGTTTATATTCTCAGCTCGTGTAAATTAGCATTGTTCCAGAGGTGACACGTGGGGGAGCACCTGGACTCACATGTCCCCCCAGATTTGCTGCTTGGCTTGTAGGGAGCATGTTCACGCAGACTGAGCATGCTCAGTAACATCTGCTGAAGCTGCTGCTCTCACTCTGTGCCCGCCTCCCTGACCCTCGTCAGCAGGTAGGGGTCCTCTCTGCATAGCTCCATTAAGTGTGAAGAAGCACCAGGATTGCCAGAAGGATTGAATGGTTCAGAAGAGGTCTAGCTGGGTGTAGCTGGGCCCACGGTCCCTGATGCACCAGACAAAGGCTGGAGCTATTCTCTTCGGGAGGGGCAGATGTTAAACCTTTTCACGAGGTGAGCATGCTTCCCCAGTGCACTTGCAGTCAAGTTCTAGCTTGCTTCCAAACACTGCTGTGCACATTACACCACCTTCACCCCTTACTTCCCAAGGGTGGCTCCGTTTGTAAGTATATTTTATTCCTATATTGTCACATAGATAGATATGCAGAGAGAGATTTTAACTCAATATGAAATCCAGAGGAATAGCAGTCGAGAATCCAAATACTTAAGCACTTAGTTAAACTAAGAAGGGTTTATCTCAGTGATTACAAATTCTTGAGAGTTGTTGTATAGAGAAACCTTGAGGTACTCATTAAAATTAATAGGCATGGGTTATTTGTTCATCTGTCAGAAAAGGAAAACAAACAAGAATGTTCTCAAGTCTCACTGCTAATGTGCAAGAGGTGAAAATTGTGATGTAACATGCACCACTAACCTATTTCAAGTCAAAGCCGTGTGAATATATTTGAACATGCTGACGTACTGAAGTCCAAGGGAGGGGAAAATTACTAACAATGAAATACCAGAAATAAAAATGAAAGGAGACTAATTTCAACATAATTATAGGATAAACAGAGAAGAGATTTGGGAACGGATGATAAAAGGATTGGAATGGAGGTGATACTTCTATACATAAGGGCCAGAGCCTCAGCTGGTGTAAACCATTAATTTCAGTGGAGCTACACCACTTTACACTGTGAATCTGGCCCATAAATATAAAAAGATAAGTTGTCCAAAATTGACAGTAAATATTAAGTTCAAGGGTTTAAATAGTAATGCAACACTATCAAAACAGAGCAAGGCTCCTTTATAATCAGTAAAATTATGAATGCTTTCAATTTGGAAACACACATAGAGGATGAAGGCAGCATTTTCAAAGGAGTTAAAATTCAAACAAATTTGTAGATCAGATTAGTAAAAGAACTGTAAATAAATATTGATTGTATAGTAAATATCCTGTTCAGAAGTGAGTATCAAGCAATGTTCAACCATGTCATTTGTATTTCACATGATACTTCTATCCCAGAGACAGCATATATGATCTATCCATTCTCTCACCCCTAGAGTTTTTCAGCCTGCCAACCAAATAATGAAGGCTTAGTTATACATAGCTCATATGAGCTATATATATATATATACACTGTGCACTGAGTGTATGATTAGTCCATCAACTGCATAATATTATCCATACTCTCTACAATAACATTGCAAAGTTCTTCCAGAATTTTTAGAGAGAATAGGTTTGTATTGAATGGTAAAAGGATAGTTTTTCTATTATTTTAATCTTCATGATAAAGGAGAGCACAGTCGTTTTTTTTTTTTTTTTTTCTTTTCCCTGGTCTACTAAATTTTCACAGCATCTTTATAAGGCTGATCTCTCTCTTTCCCACTAACTAATTTATTTATAAATATATATATATATATATAGTGTTTCTGGATAACTGTGTCTAGAGGGTTAAATGTCAAGGTTGTTAATATTGCAATCAAAAACATTCTTACTGTAGGCAAGTATCTCTGTTAGGCAGGATGTTATTACTTTTATCCCCAGCTGAGCTGTCGTCGTGTTATTCTGACATCTAAATCTAACTGGAATGTTTTAAATAGATTGCAATTTGCTAAATCGCAAAACAGAGACAATAACAGTCTCTCAAGGAACTGTGCAGAAAAAAAGAATATTTAAAATAGGCTTATAATGGTTTATAATGTACTAGATTGACGGGGCTCAAGGGTACTTTTGGAAGGAGCAATGTAATTATTACCAGCATTGATGATGATGACAACAAGGCTGATTCTAGAATGATAGTGAGGATAAAGGAAGTTTGACTGTCATTTGAATAATTGGATTGAGACATGCAAAATAAGCAAGCAACAATTTAGAAAGGAAGGGATAATTCCAGATTAGAAGTGGTAGGTTTGGGGATTTTCATTAGTCACAATACAGAAGAAAGAATAAAAGGTTTAAAAGGTTAATTATTATCAAAAACCCATTAAATGGCCTAAAAGTAAAATGAAAAGAATAGGAATTTACTAGATAAAGTATTAACTTTACAAAATGATTTTACAGTGCATAGGTTGGTTGATTTTCCTATTAAAAAGACAGTACATATGTTTCTTAGGATACTTGTAAAGGAAGAGTTTTGCTATTTTACAGATGTAAGGTTCTATAATGGATTTGTCAAGGAAATATTGACAAGGTAGCAGGATTTCTCCAGGATTATGGTAGAAAGGTACCAAAACAAGAAAGAAATAAGAAATGCAGTGACCATAAAAATTGACTCCAGTGGGACCAATATTTCCCCCATGGAGAGGAAAATTCTAAGAAAGGGATAACAAGAGAGTCCAGAATGTTTCACCAACATCATTCATTCTAAGACTAGACAATTGTGCAATCTTTATTCACAGTGAGTATGATTTACCTTGCCCTCATGTTAGATACTTCTGAATGTCGCTGCATTGGGGAAGCTGAGATACATTTAAGGCTCATCCTGCATCAGTTGACATCAAGGGCAACTGATGATGTCCTATTGACTTAAATGGTTTCGGGACCAAGCCCTTACTGCGCGAATAGTCCCATTGACTGGCAAGGCAGTACACATTGTAAGGTGTGCAGTACTGTGTATATTAGGCTCATTCACGCCATTTAGGCTCAGCTACTAGTTTGTGCATATGGAGGTGGGCTACATCCTGAGCTTGGGTACGTAGCTCCATTTAAATCAAGTTTACACCAGCTCAGGATCTGGAAGGGTAAAGAGTTAAGTTCACACTGTTGGGATTTAAATCTTTGATTCCTGAGAATCAGGGTAAATTGTTGACACTGATCTTGATTTCCCCCCCCCCCCCCTTATTACAACCATAGAGAGAGCTGAGATACCATTGTAAGAGATTGGAGCAATAAAAACAATACTACTGTTTCCTAAATTGAATATATTGTATATTTGAAATGTCATCCAAGTTCCCTGTAGGTTGCCGCTTTGCATTGCTAATAAGCAAAGGGACACATTATGTATATAAACTGCATGTAAAAAGGGGAACATTTAGACTGATTAAATAATACTGTGGTACTTGCAGCAACAAACAATAGGGATAGATCTTGTGTGAATTGGGAATTCCTCTATACTGCAGGGAACTCAAGAACGTATGTGCAAGATTGCCTTTTATCTATAAAGGGTTAAACAGTTGGATAAAGCACAGGAATGTCCCCCGTATTCCAGAATGAAGAAATGTGCTACCTGATGACTCCCAAAAGATGGTACCTAAGTGACTGAGGATGAAGGTCACACAATTGCTATCAGAAGAGGAGGTCACTTCCCCCACATACTGCCACGTTCCCCCCACAAGAAAACCCAGCCCCATACATATGATTGACAGGAAGAGGATATAGGGCCTTCTAGGCACCACCACTAATCACATTTGAGAAGGGAGATGGATTGGGAAGCAAGAGGAACAGCCAAAATGGATGACAGTTTTTTAAAGCAATAAACATTCATATACCCAGTTTTTAAATTATGTTTCAGCTGTGTGAACAGGTCATTCATTTTTGCATTTATGATCCTAGATGACTAAGGCCACGATTTAGTAAAATAATAAATAATGAGTAGTCCCAATAGGGACTATACCAATAGGAACTACTCATATTGATGCTGAAGTACTTTGCTGTATCAGTCCTTGAATGTTTATGCGGGTTGCCACACTCAATTTGCAAGCCAACATGTAATTAATAAAACATACATCTAGCATCATGCAGATTGCTTTGCTAGTATGTTGTATCCTAATCCCTTTTCTTTGTGCAGATGCTGTGCACTTTGGGGTAGTGACTTTCTGTGTGTTGAAAGTGCTAGAACAGTTTGGGTTCTACCATGATCTAAATAATAATTTTGCATCAAACCAGAAAAGACTTTGGACAGTGGTCAGGATCTAGAAGATCAGGAGCTATGGTATTCCAAAAGAATCCTCATGGCAATTGAAATTATCCATAATAATCAGACTTAGCCCAATGACCTAGGTGAAGAGGAAAGAGATAAAACCAGTATTAAGGAAAATGTCTTTAGATACTGTTTTTTGTTTCTGATGCATCAATGAATGCAATTAATTTTTTGGCAAGATCTATAGCATTAAACACTGTTTTCAGAATACTATTGTAGCTTGACTTGGGAGGATGGACAAGTAAAACAACTATTGTCATCAAAATGTGTGGAGAAAAGTTGTTTGTTTAGTGAAGCACTAGATGAAGAGGTGTTGGACACAAAGTGGGATGTATCAGAGTAGTCAGATCATCTTTTTGACACTCCCAAGCAGAGGCAAGATAGAAGAGGTTGCTTGTTGTAGGGATAGAGGCTGACCTGCAGAGGAGGCAAAATGGAGGAGAAAATGCAGAAATCATTCTTCAGTCCTATAAAGTATTTTACTCCGTTAGGCCACATTCTACCTCTCCCCCCACCCCCACCCCAAAAAAGCAACCAGGAAAAAAAGGTTAAGGAGACATAATCTGATAGAGGCAATGTCAAATATGCCTCAGTTTACCAAAATATGTAACAGTTTTCTAGATTTGTTAATTTACTTCAATGGAAGATTAACTGGGCCCTTAAATAATACAGAAAAATGAAAATTTGCTTACTGAAAATAATGCTTTTTAACTAAAACTGGGTCTTGGGTGTTTTATTAAAATTAAAATGTGTGTGCATAAAACCAGATGAAAACTCCATAGAGCTTACTGGACCAGAACCATATTGTTTAGAATATATTTTGTCTGACAATATCAGAGATGTAATATTTGTGACCTTAATAGTAATATGTAGTTAATGAGGTATTTTAAAAAAAAAACACACACAAATACCATAATGAAGTCAATAGGAGCTCTTGGGTGTTCACCCTTTGGAAAATCAGGTAACTTAGTATCCCGTCCTGCAAAAACTATACATTGGCCTAATTTTAAAGAGGCACATAATCATTTGCAGGATGAGGGCCTTAATTAGGTGACTAAGTCATGGTGTTAGTCATTTAAAATAAAATATAAACTTAAAATGAAAATAATACTGTACATTTTGCAAATAGAAAGATCAGAAAGAAAAACCTAGTTCAAAGATTGGATTTATCAACCTTGAGTATGTTTCCTGTGATGGTACAGGAATATAAATAGAAATAAGAACTTTTGTGCATTATCTGAACAAACACATTCCATCCACTTCTCCAAAATAATTCAATATACTTGGACTCTGCAAGGGGGAAAAGGCAGCTGCATAACATAAGAGTTCCTTGATATTCATATTCACACCCTTTTTACCTCAGCAAGTCATTTATCATCTAAATGTGTTATTATTCATCACTACTACATATGTCAGCCATTTACTATATCACAATTAAAATATTACATTTGACACCCACTATTAAATTTTAATATTTTATCTCCCTCAAGCATAAATTCCATGTATTACTTTCATAATTTCTTTTTTTATTAGCAGTGTCTTACTTCATACCTTTCACATCTAATTGTTCACTCTTTCTTCTCCTTGACTTCCCCACAGAGCATCCCAGACCACGACTGAATGCGGCAGACCCAATGCCAGGTATAGTTTAAATATCCACTGGTAACATTTATAAGAAGCTTGACAATGTAAATTATAAATATTGCCATTTATTTGAAAATGAATTAACTTGTTCAGGGTATTCTGACAGCAGCACAAAGCCTCCCTGATACTTTTTTTTCCATGCTATTTTTTTCCCTTCTCTCTCTCTCTCTCTCTTGCAAAGAGAGAAAATCTTGATACCTTTAAAAAAATCTCCATGCAGATAATAAAAATAATGGTAGTGATCCTGCAGACATTTAGGCATGTAAGCAACTTTATTCACATGAAAATTTCCATTGACTCTAACAGAAGTCCTCCTGCACTAAAGTAGTTGCCTGCCAAAGTGGTTGTAGGATCAGGCTTCAGGTGTGTTAATACAATGGTTATCATTAAAAACTTCAGTTTACAGGTCAAATAAATGTTAACAACATTCCCAGCAATCCTGTACATAAGGATGTAGTATACCACAGTAACTGTCCAATGTTTAATGTTGGCCTGTATGATATGAAACATCAAAATGCTGGAGATCATGTTCTACACATCCCTAATGGATATTAAAATGTGACTGTATTAGTATAAAGATGGTGTCCTGATTTTTTTTCATTTATTATAAGTTTGCTCTCATTTTGGAATTTCAGTGGTTGCAAGTTTGATTGGGTCCTTATTGTTCAATGGGGTGGCATCTGACCATATCAATTGTTTAAACCATGAATTAAGATTATATACTCTGTAACTAATATTTCAGTCTTTCAAACAACATTTAGTTACTCTGAAGGAAATATGGTTTTACATATGTACCAGATGACACTGCAATGTTCAACACAGTAAGAATATGAAAGGTTCAAATACTTAACCCAGCAGACATTTGAGGGAAAATGTTGTAGGCTGGGGTATTGTATTAGAGACAAGGAACAATTCATTCCATTGCTCCAATGCACCTTCACGGCGGGAGGGAGTGTCTGGACTGTAAGAAGCATGTGGATGCATCAGTCCCACTCCTTACCCAGTCAGCCACTGGTAGGGTGCAAGATGTTTTCATGAATCATTGCCCTGTAACATGCAGAGGTTACATACTTCACGGACAGAGTCCACTCCTTGAGCAAAGCTTTTATTTAAAACAAAAAAAATCTCTAATTGTGTTTATCTGAACCTCTTCCTAACTTAGACTATCCCTGAGAGAGTCAAAGTCCCAAAATCTTCTCCAAACATTTCTCCTGATTATAGGCCTGATCCTACAACTACTGAAATCAATGCCAAAACTCCAATTGACTTGAATGGTGCAGGATCGTGGCTAATAAGAGTTATGCTCCATAATCAGGAAGTAGAAACAATAATATGTGGCTTCTGCGACTGATCGCTACTAACCAACACAGCTTGAATTTTGAAGATAAACTATTGGATAATTGCAGTGAACTGTCTTTGATAAATGCATAGATTAAAACTTGCACACACAAATGCATCATGTAAATTCAAGTATGAAATAAACTTAAGGAAACTGCAATTTGCTCATGGAAGTTCTGTTGGCAGAGGAAGAGGCTGAACTCACTGAGTAATTTATTTCCTGGCTTAGTGGCCCATAATCATGTAAAGGAACCATCTCCCTAAAATGGAAGATGGAAGGTTACTATTATTTCTTAATTCTGTATTGCCTATTAGAATTTTGTTCCTCACTAAGCTTCTCCTGCTGAAAGGAGATATGCCCGCAAAAGTTTTATCTTAAGCAAAGAAAATACTTCTTGAAACGGCCATATCTGTTGCAATATTAATTTGATATTGGTGCTATTAAAATATTGATGTGTTAAAGTTCAGCTAAAGACTGTTTCCATCTAAGTAGTAAAATTCATAATGTACCTTGAGCTGTGTAAGCAGCTAGACATTTTTGAAGCCTGTAGTCTGGCCCACAGTATCCCAGAAGAAGTTTCGTCTCCTCTTCTGCTTTATTTTAAGAGTTTTCCCTGCTCTTCTCAATTTCCTACTTAATTTTCTCTTGATGAAGAAACCAGAAAATCTGTAGGATTCTGTTGTAACTATGTATGTGAATCACCCCAACCAGCCAGGATTTATATTGGATATAAACCCAGCATTTTTGCAGAAAAAAAGACTGTACAACAGCGGATCTTAAGCATTAATTTCACTCTAGCAGGCTGTTAACATCTGTAAGAATTGCTGCCCAGGTGGACGCTCCAGAGCAGAGGAAAAGTAGGGAGAATAGAGATCCTGAGCAACACCAAGAGATTGAGGGGACACAGTTGTTCCTACTTCCTTTTTTCTTGGGGCACGTCTTCACTACCCGCCGGATCGGTGGGTAGCAATCGATCTATTGGGGATCGACTTATCGCGTCTAGTGAAGACGCGATAAAAATCGATCCCCGATGGCTCTGCCGTCGACTCCAGAAATCCACCGCGGCAAGAAGCGGAAGCGGAGTCGACGGCGGCACAGCCGCGGTTGACTCGCCGCCGTCCTCACAGCCAGGTAAGTCGACCTAAAATACGCAACTTCAGCTATGCTATTCACATAGCTGAAGTTGCGTATCTTAGGTCGACCCCCTCCCCTCCCGTAGTGTAGACCTAGCCTTGGTTTCCTTTCCAAATTCTCTTTTTTTAATAGTCTTTTTTCCACAAAATTAATTGTTTTAATTGTGGTAAATGGCATGAATGGCTCATTTGTAAGAAGGGCATGTAAATACTGGGGCAGTTTAGTATAAAGAGGGGATATTTAAGTCAGCACACAATGGAGGTATACAAATAATAGCAAGTAAATCTGGTGTTTCTACTTACTCTTTCTCTTACTACAAGAGCAAGGGACTTTTAATGAAATTGAAAGACAGCTACATTAAAACCATTAATGAAAATAAACAAATACATAATTAACCTGTGGAATTTAATTCCCACAAGATATCACTGAAGCCAAAAGCTAAGCAGGATTCAGAAAAGGATTAGACATTTATATGGATAATGAAAATATTCCATAGTTGTTTTGGATGAGATAAAAAAATGTATAATAGATATAGGGTTTGAATCAGCTCTCATTAAAGCCAGTGTGAATCAGATCTGGACCATTAACCCTCATTTTTCAGGGCATAAACCAACCACTAACTGATATGGTTAGGAAGAAAAATCTCTAAGGATAGTGTAATGGGGTGTGTACCCCACTCAGGCTCCAAAAGAGTCAATATGGTCCTAAGAAGTTGACTAACAAACCAGGCTGTACCTGGAAAGTGGAACAGGCTTAGCTGAGTATGAAAGTCAGCAGAGATTGTCTGGGTGGTGCTATAAGCAGAGGAAGTTGACAGTAGAAGGGAGCATCAGGGAGAATCCCTAGTCACTCTTTGGGACTAGAGAGAGTAGATACCAAGAGGGTCAAGAAGAAAGTATGGGTGACCTTTTCCTGAATAGAGAAGTCTGTTAGGAGGCCAGGAGAGAGATGAAGCAAGCACTGGGAGTGGAGCAGGCTCCACTAGTGAGTCCCAATTAAAAGGCATGATCTGGACTTCCAGTGAATGAGTCCTGGGAGGTGTTCAGTGGAAGAACAGCAAGGGGAAATTTAAGAAGCATGAAAGGCCCTGCCTAAGGAGGGTGGAAGTTGGTTTCAGTTTGTACCTTTGGTTTGGGTTTGTTAGGTGATTCCAGAGGAGGGTCTTGGAAATCCCAGCCCTGAGAGAAGGATGAACCTAGAGAGGTTACCAGGAAGAAGGCCTCTGAAAGGCTGAATAGGAAGAAGCCCATAGAGGCAGCAGTAAGGCGATAGACAAAATACCCCTTGGCTACTTGCTATAGTCTTCTTGAACTGGAACCCGGGTGATGTAGTGGGAGGGCCTGGGTTCCCCTACCACTCACTGGTAGGGAGAATGGTGGCATGTGGCTGTAGAAAGGGACAACAATGATGGAAAGCCTAAGAAAAGGGAATGAGGACCACGGGGCCCAGAGTTGGAGCTGAAGTCCTGATACAAGTTCTTGGACATTGGTTAGTTGGCCTTTTTCTCCACCCCAGAAGGCATGAATTTAAATCATGACCAGGCTAGAGGGTCTTCAAACTTCAAAACTTCAAAAGTTTTTTTTCTCTTAATTAATTGGCCTCAAAGAGCTGGTAAAACAACTCCCACCTGTTTATGCTCTCTGTATGTGTGTATATATATCTCCTCAATATATGTTCCATTCTATATGCATCCGAAGAAGTGGGCTGTAGTCCACGAAAGCTTATGCTCTAATAAATTTGTTAGTCTCTAAGGTGCCACAAGTACTCCTGTTCTTCTTTTTGCGGATACAGACTAACATGGCTGCTACTCTGAAACCTGTTTTTAAAGTCAGTTACCACAGACCCACTACAATATGTGCGCAACTGACAAAATGTGTTCATGTTTAGTAATATTTTATCATCTTAGGTTAGAAGACTGCATGTAGTATTGTGGTCTTCCAACCATGAACAAACCAGATTAGTTTCCAAGATCAGATGAGATCAGGTGAAATCAGACTTGTATGGTTATAGTGTTATCAGGAACACCATAGTACTGTGTCATTTTGAATGCAGTTCTGCTCAACCTCGTGTTGTAATTTATTGCATTTTTCTCAGGCAGCAATATTTTAGGATAAATAAATGTCACTGTAAACTCTGTAATAAGAGAATTTCCATAGGCATACGTTGCCTAAAGTTTGGATTGCATTTTCATGCTGGGGATCTCTACCAATATGCTGAACACCAAAGAATTCGGATGACCTAGATGGCATTATTTTAAGGCCATTTCCCCTTTACCAGTAATACTATCTAAACTAAGTTTGTGAAATCTCTATATACAGTGCACGTAGGGAACTGTTCTCTACAAACACAGATGTTGCTGAAGAACAGAAATGTAGCAGACATATGGTAGGCTGGAGGTGCATCCCCATTTCTTTCATTAACCTTTTCAGGCTTTCTGCCAATAGAAGCACATAACTTTTTAACATCTGCACCAACAGTATTAATTAATCCAGTTCTGTTGGGTACGATTTTGTTGATCATTACTACTCTAAATCAGAGCATAATCTCCACTGTACCATGATAAAAATTGAAATCATGAAATCTTCATTAGTGCACAATTAGTCTTTTAGCAATATTCATCATCCAGACCACTTATTTATGACATCTTGTATCTTACATGATACTTGTAAAGCTTTGTAAACCTGACGGGTATGGTCTAAGATATCCAGAATCCTCCTCCTGGCCCCCCATAGCTGCATATCAAAATTGTAATTTCAAGTATTATGCATTAGCAACACAAACTTGGTTATTTTTTGAGAACTTCAAGAAACAAAATAAGTCAGAAGGAACTAGGTACAAAGAATGTGTAATTCAATTAGCTAACCTCACTTAAAATCCATTCCTAATGTACATATTTGGTCAGCTCTTTAGATTTAAAACATCTGTTTATCTTGCTGTCATTAAAGCTAAGCTGCTGTAAGTTATTAAACCCAGCGGTGACTGTTTTCACTCTCGCACACTGCCTTTTTCAATCATAGATGAGCAGAAGCAAGCAATGAGTCTGAAGCCCTGTTACCTCATGTATAATTAGAATGTTTAGTTTTTGGAGTACTTGTAGAATTTCCCTCTGGGTTGTCCCTACATGGCTCACTAAAATGCAATTTTTTAAAATATTCTTCTGGCAATATAAACTATTTATGTACTGGTATTCCACCTATTTTATACATTACAAGGCTGATAGCACAGTAATAATGTATGAACAAGGCTATCTGTAGATGTGTTGCTCATGAATGAAGATACAATAGTAGAAAAGCTTATCCTGTCTCCTGTGGATCATTTACATGCAAAAGAAGTAACTGACAAGCAGCTATGTAAGTATAAGTAATGGCTGGTCTTGCAATCTGAGTGACATCCAAATTTTAACTTAGTTATTATTACAATTATTATTATTTTATTTTGGGCCCGTAGGTTCAACCACACTACAATCAAGAATGTCGCACCATTGTGCTAGGCACTGTACAGACACAAAGTAAGAAACAGTTCATTAGCTCCCAGAAGTAAGAGACATGGGATTTTGCTGGTGGATCTTGGGCCTTAGGAAAAGGGGAGACATGTAGTATTAGCACACTGAGATCCTTCTTTTGGTACCTCTGTCCATATCATGGAGGGGGAGAGGATTCAGCAGAGTGAGCTGAATCTTAGGGCTAGGCAGTGGAGAATTTACCCTGGGAAAATTTGATGACCACAGCCAAGCTGAAACTGAGTTCCCATACAAAATCGTCTTCTCGACATCCTGTAATCTAACTTTTTTAATAATCTGCAACATGCGACTAGCCAGTGTGAGAGAACTTTCAACATCAAACTTCACATCTGTTTTCTTCTCTCCAAGATACACTACTGAGTTCAGCTGTAATTATCATTACAACTCTCCTATGCGTGATTATGCATAGATTTTGTAGTCCACATTTCACAAGCTGAGTTCCATGTTAGTAACAGTAACAAGAGAACTCTCTTTCAGTTCCTAGGATATCTTGGTTCCAGTTTGTAATAGTTAAAAACCCAACATGGCTCACTGCTGAGTTCTGGTTGAGACATCATGAAAAACGGAGGGCTTGTCTACAGGAGGGGTGGGGTGTTAATCTGCACTTTTTTTTTTTGCAGAATTAGGTAATATTCATTATGTAAGCCACAGTGATAGAATGCACATGGGAGAGTGTGTCATTTGTCAATGCACATCATTGTGTAAACACTCAGACAGTTTGCTGTGAACTGTGTATCCCATGTCCAGCATTCTAGAATGGTATCCTATGTTGTTTTGCTGCTAAGTAGCATGTATTCTGGGATTTTTCTTGTTGTACATGGTGAAACACATAGCAGAATTCAAGCTAGTTCAAATATTTTTTTAACATCCCATGATTTATCGGTCTCTGCCCTGTACTGCCTTTCTGGGCAGTCTAGCACCATTTTTAAAATGCTTTCAGCAAGTGTGGACACAACAATTCTCCGCACCACTGTGCTGGCAATATCTAAAATGCGGAGGCTGCTTAGGTTGTAATTTTAGCCCTCAAAGCTGTATGAATTTGGCTTTGGACTTCACCAGCTGCACCCCTGAGCAGATGTATGTAGCAGTAGGAATGCACTACAGACCACCTGACCAAGATGCTGGTTGTGAAATGCTCAGGAAGGTTAGAGAGGCTATAAAAATAGAAAACTCAATAGTAATGGATTTTAATTATCTCCATATTGACTGGATACATGTCACCTCAGGAAGGGATGAAGAGATAAAATTTCTAGACATCATTAATGACTGCTTCTTGGAACAACGAGTCTTGAAACCCACAAGAGGAGGGCAATTCTTGATTTAGTCCTAAGTGGCGCACAGGATCTGGTCCAAGAGGTGAATATAGCTGAACTGCTGGGTAATCGTAACCATAATGTAATTAAATATAACATCCTTTTGGCAGGGGGGAGAGAGGGTGATACTAGAGAAGCCCACCACAGTAGTATTTAACTTTTAAAAGGGGAACTGCCCAAAAAATGAGGAACCTAGATAAATGGACCTTAAAAGAAACAGTCACAAGTGTGAAATGCCTGCAAGCCATGGAGACTTTTTAAAAACACCATAATAGAGGCTCAAAGTAAATCCCAAATTTAAAAAAAAAGTCAGAGAACCCCAAAAATGCCACTACTGCTAAACAACAGAGTAAAAGAGGGGGTTAGAGCCAAAAAAGTCATCCTTTAAAATTGTAAGACAAATCTTACTGAGGAAAATAGAGAGGTGCATAAACTCTGGCAAGTAAAGTGTAAAAGTATAATAAGGTGGGCCAAAAAAGAAGTTGAAGAGCGACTAGGAAAAGACACTAAAAAGTTCATCAGAAACAAGAAACCTGCCAAACAATCAGGTGATTGAGGTGCTAAAGGAGCACTCAAGGAAGACAAGTTAAATTAATTCTTTGAATTGGTCTTCACTGCAGAGGATGTGAGGGAGATTCCCACACCTGAGCCATTCTTAGGTGACAAATCTGAGGAAATGTCTAGATTGAGGTGTTGATAAAGGAGGATTTGGACCAAATTAATAATTTAAATAGTAATAAATCACCAACACCAGATGGTATTCACCCAAGAGTTCTGAAGGAACTTGCAGAACCAGGAACTGTGGCATGTAACCTTTCATTTAAATCAGCTTCTGTACACAATGACTGGAGAATCACTAATGCAATGCCAATTTTTAAAAATGGCTCCAGAGGCAATCCGGGAAATTACAGGCTAGTAAGCCTAACTCCAGTACCAGACAAATTGGTTGAAATGATAGTAAAGAACAGAATTATCAGACACATAGATGAACACGATTTGTTGGGAAGAGTCAGCACAGCTTTTGTAAAGCAAAATCATGCCTCACCAATTTATTGGAATCTTTTTAGGGGGTCAACAAGCATGTGGACAAGGCTGATCCAGTTGATACAATGTACTTTGACTTTCAGAAAGCCTTTGACAAGGTCCCTTAAAAAAGGCTCTTAAGCAAAGTAAGCAGTCATGGGATAAGAGAGAAGATCCTCTCCTGGATCTGTAACTGGTTAAAAGACAGAGGGGAAAAGTAGGAATAACTGGTCAGTTTTCTGAATGAAGTGTGGTAAATAGCAGGATCCCCCAAGGATCTGTACTGGGACTTGGTGCTGTTCAAAATATTCTTAAATGATCTGGAAAAAGGAATAAATGATGAGGTGACAAAGTTTGCATATGATACTAAATTACTCAAGATAGTTAAGCCAAAGCAGATTGAGATCTCTTTGTAACTCTTCACACAAAACTGGCTGCCTGGGCAACAAAAGGGCAGATGAAATTCAGTGTTGATAAATGCAAGGTAATGCACATAGGAAAACATAATCCCAACTATATATACAAAATGATGGAGTCTAAATGAGCTGTTACCACTCAAGAAAGAGATCTTGAAGTCATCATGGATAGTTCTCTGAAAACATCGGCTCAATGTGCAGTGGCAGTCAAAAAAAAAAAAAAAAAAAAAAAACTAGAATGCTAGGAACCATTAGAAAAGAGATAGATAATAAAACAGTAAATATCATAATGCCACTATATGAATCCATGGTACATCTACAACTTCAATACTGCATGCAATTCTGGTTGCCCACTCTCAAAAAAAATAAAGGAAAAGGTACAGAGAAGGGCAACAAAATGATTAGGGGAATGGAACAGCTTCCATATGGAAGAGGGGTTAAAAAGAGTGGGACTGTCCAGCTAAGAAAAGAGATGACTGAGGGGGGATATGATAGAGGTCTATGAAATCATGAATGATGTGGAAAAAGTGAAAAGGGAAGTATTATTTACCCCTTCACATAAGAGCCAGAGATCATCCAATTAAATTAATAGGCAGCAGATTTAAAACAAAGCACAGTCAACCTGTGGAACCTGTTGCCATGAGATGTTATGAAGGCTAAAAGAATAACTGGCTTCAAAAAGAATTAGATAAGTTCATGGAGGATAGGTCCATCAATGGCTATTAGCCAAGGTGGTCAGGGATGCAACCCCATGCTCTGGATGTCCCTAAGTCTCTGACTGCCAGATATAGGGACTTGCTGACAAGCAGTGGATCACTTGATAATTGCCCTCTGTGTTCATTCCCTCTGAAGCGTCTGACATTGGCCACTGTTGTAAAACAGGATACTGTGCTAGATGGTCTATTGGTCTGACCCAGTAGGGCCGTTCTTATGATATGACAGCAGTAGCAACTCCTCCAGCAGCAGGGTCTTGGTGGCAGTGGAACCAGATTGAGGACAAGGAAGAAGAGGGACACACTGAGCAATTGATAGTACGGACTGGATCCTGGAGTAGCCTTACAGTGTACAATGTCATTTCTGGGGTCAGAAAACCAACACAGATTGGTGGGACAGGATTGTTCTGCAGACCTGGGCTAACCAGAAGTGACAAGAAACATTCAGGATGAGGAAGGCAACCTTTCTGGAGATATGTGCAAAACTAGCCCCAGAGTTACTATGGCAGCATACCAACCTGCAGTGCACCACACCCGTAACAAGCAAATCACAGTTGCCACTCTATCTCCTTGTCTTTTTCCATAGTGGCTTTAGGCATGGCAATGCTTTACCTGACAACTACCTTGCTGTCCTTTGCCATTGCAATAATCTCCCTGGAAAGCTCCTTGTTGGATTCCCTCTCAGTCCTTATATACTGCCTCCATCTCTCTGCATTTTTTCTTTTTTTTTGAGAGAGAGGGTTTCTGTAAAGATGTCCATAAATATTTTATCAGACATTTTCTGTTTTCTCCCCCTCAGGTTTGCCAGTTATTCTGCCACTGATAAAGCAGCAGTTCTGAAGGATCTGGCCAGTGCAGGTTCTATAGCTGTGGTGGTATGTGATGGGGTGTCCATGCCACACAAGCCCTGAGTGGGTTAATGGGGGCCAGGAGGGGACAATTAAACTTAGATGCTGCACCTGGCGGGAACCAGGGACTGATAACACTGGTCTACAATTTTTGAGAAGTCGTCTGCTTCAGAGATAAAATGTGCTATTTATTATGTATTTTGATGTGCTGAATTCAAATATGACAATTAAAACAACTGATTGGCTACTGTTTCTAAGATATTTAAGTTTTTACAGTTTATGTCTATGTATATTGAGTAGATAGTAGAGTTTTAATCATAAATTGTAAACCTAGGTTTTTCATGTGTTTATGGTTGCTGTACATGATAATATTTCACCTGTTCTGTTTATGTAACACTTTAAAAATCAGCAAAAGGGTTATATAAATAAAATGTATTATGAAACAAAAGGCAAAAAACTATTATGTACATAGTTTAGTCCTATTCAGTGTCTACTCGGCGCTTCTTGGCTTGTCTCTTGTATTCATTAAATGGAGCATCTCTTGTCACTGTCCAGCAATAGTCTGCAAGCATTGATGGGCTCCATTTGCCCTGATAGCATTTCTCCATTGTTGCAATGTCCTGGTGAAATCGCTCACCGTGCTCGTCGCTCACTGCTCCGCAGTTCGGGGGGAAAAATCTAGATGAGAGTGCAAAATATGTATCTTTAGTGACATGTTGCAACCAAGGCTTTTGTATGCTTTGAGGAGGTTTTCCACCAACAACCTGTAGTTGTCTGCCTTGTTGTTTCCGAGAAAATTTATTGCCACTAACTGGAAGGCTTTCCATGCTGTCTTTTCCTTGCCACGCAGTGCATGGTCAAATGCATCATCTCGAAGAAGTTCACGAATCTGAGGACTAACAAAGACACCTTCCTTTATCTTAGCTTCACTTAACCTTGGAAATTTTCCACGGAGGTACTTGAAAGCTGCTTGTGTTTTGTCAATGGCCTTGACAAAGTTCTTCATCAGACCCAGCTTGATGTGTAAGGGTGGTAACAAAATCTTCCTTGATTCAACAAGTTGTGGATGCTGAACACTTTTCCTCCCAGGCTGCAATGACTGTCGGAGTGGCCAATCTTTCTTGATGTAGTGGGAATCTCTTGCACGACTATCCCATTCGCAGAGAAAACAGCAGTACTTTGTGTATCCAGTCTGCAGACCAAGCAAGAGAGCAACAACCTTCAAATTGCCACAAAGCTGCCACTGAAGTTGGTCATAGTTTATGCACCTCAAAAGTTGTTTCATGTTGTCATAGGTTTCCTTCATATGGACTGCATGACCAACTGGAATTGATGGCAAAACATTGCCATTATGCAGTAAAACAGTTTTAAGACTCGTCTTTGATGAATCAATGAACAGTCTCCACTCATCTGGATCATGAACGATGTTGAGGGCTGCCATCACACCATCGATGTTGTTGCAGGCTACAAGATCACCTTCCATGAAGAAGAATGGGACAAGATCCTTTTGACGGTCACAAAACATGGAAACCCTAACATCACCTGCCAGGAGATTCCACTGCTGTAGTCTGGAGCCCAACAGCTCTGTCTTATTCTTGGGTAGTTCCAAATCCCTGACAAGGTCATTCAGTTCACCTTGTGTTATGAGGTGTGGTTCAGAGGAGGAGGATGGGAGAAAATGTGGGTCCTGTGACATTGATGGTTCAGGACCAGAAGTTTCATCCTCTTCCTTGTCTGACCCAAGTGAGAATGATTCTGGTGCATCAGGAACCGGCAGTCCTTCTCCGTGGGGTACTGGGCGTATAGCTGATGGAATGTTTGGATAATGCACAGTTCACTTTTTCTTCTTTGACACACCTTTCCCAACTGGAGGCACCATGCAGAAGTAACAATTGCTGGTATGCTCTGTTGGCTCTCTCCAAATCATTGGCACTGCAAAAGGCATAGATTTCCTTTTCCTGTTCAACCACTGGCGAAGATTTGTTGCACAACTGTTGCAGCATGTGTGTGGGGCCCACCTCTTGTCCTGATCTCCAATTTTGCAGCCAAAATAAAGGTGATAGGCTTTCTTAACCATAGTGGTTATACTGCGCTTTTGTGATGCAAAAGTCACTTCACCACAAACCTAGCAGAAGTTATCTGCACTGTTCACACAAGTACGGGGCATCTCTGCTCACTTTGGCTAAACGGAAATGTGTCCCTTTGCAAAATCAAACACTGACAAATAAGAGAGCATGACACTGTATGATTTCTAGAGCTGATATAGGGCAATTTGTTCAGCAGAGTGATGTAAGCTTCGTTATGATTGCATTATCCATGACTTCTAGGAATAACATGATGCAATTCATATCACGTATGACGCAATACCAGCTTCAGATTGCATCATTCATTGTTTTGCCTAAAAAGCAAGTACTGTCCAAACCCAGTCAGAGATTTATTCATAGATCCAGTCAAAGATGTATTTTAGTCATTTCTGGTTTAAATTGAGATCCCTTCCCTTTATAACTCACTTATCCTCCGCCATTCCCAAATCAAGGGTCGCATAAACTGACCCAATAGCATATCTTGAAAACTAGAGCCAATCAACAATTTTAAGCATCATTTTCGTTCTCAGTGACCCAGAATTAGGAAAGTTTGACTACATTTATTTCAGAAGCATTTTGGCTGTAGAGCAGTGTAATGGCAGATGAAGCCCAGCTGGAGAAGGATCTGGGCTAGGATTATAAAACCAGCAAGAGAGCACGGGGATGGGGTCTGTAGTCTCTCCCTAAAGGGAAAGGGAGTTAGCTAAGGACAAGGAGGAGATCCAAGGGAAGAGTAAACCCTGGGATTCTGCACTGGATTAGGGAGCATCACAAGAGGCATAGAGGGATAAGTAGTCCTAGGGAGGGAGCAGAGGAAGCTCCATTGTTAAACCCAGAGTTGGGCCAGGAGATAGAGAGGGAGGTAGGAAGGAGCCCAGGGGAACAGCAACTGAGAATTGAACACAGATGTGTTGCTAGTCAGAGGGTCTTTGGGCTGGAACAGGGAGTAGTGCGAGTGTCTGGGTTTCCCTACCAGCCACTTGGAAAATGGCACTGGACCTAGACTTAGAACAGAGCACTTCCTTAAACAGTGTCTGAACAGTTTGTCTACTTTGACTTTGTTATCCTGGAGGAGGTGGTTTATATAGTGACCTGGCCAGACAGCTGAGTCACAAAGAGGGGAGAGGGGTCACAGCATTAGTAACTGATGGCAGGGAGTGACAGATGGAGTGGAGTGGGAATTATGTTCCCACTCTGGGGATGGTGTTTGGTATTATATTCCTGGTCTGGCTTTGCAGTTTTGTATCACTGTTTCAGGAGTGGAAGGGAGTTGTGAGCTATACCGGTGGGCAGCTATTCCTCATAATCTCTGAACAAAAATTGAGCAATTTCCAGCATTAGATTTTTATTATGTCCCCTGCAGACATGTTGATAGTGAGGAGTAAAATAGATAGGATTCTGCAATGATGGCCTGAAGCATTCACTGCCACCAGTCCCTGAGAATTCATGTTACAAGGAAGCTATGCTCTTTGTGTCTTTACAGGCATGTGGTATCAGAATCTACCTTATGTAGAGTAAGAACATTACACACAAACTTCTCTTCAAATATGGCATGGGGTATTATAGGCTGTGGCTGCACCACATTGACGGTTGCTATTTTGAGGTGGAAAGTGAGGTCTGGGGGAAAAGGGCAGGTGTTTGCCTGGCAGACCAACTGAGGAAAGGGGAAAGGAAAACAAGCCCAGGGCCATGTGTCTTCCATGGCGTAGTCAGTATTTATGGCTTTAGCATGAGATGGAGGTTGATTGCCCAGATAGAATAGATGCCATTTTGGAAAAGTAAATAGGGTGGTTGGTGTGAACAGACCATGTGAGCTGATGTGGAAAGAGAGGCAGGTGTAGACTCTGCCTAGGAAAGACTTCTAGCTCACATCCTCCTACAATGGCTGAGGTCCTGGGGCACCCAGAACAAAGACTAGCACAGCAGTAGATCATAATAACTAAGGCTACGATTTAGTCACGGGTATTTTTAGTACAAGTCACGGACAGGTCATGGGCAATAAACAAAAATTCACAGCCATGACCTGTCCATGACTTATACTATAAATACCCATGATTAAATCTTGGGGGGGGGGTCATTTCTGAGGGCGGGAGCTGCTGGGGGTGTGTGGGCCTGTGACGCCAGCTGCCGGGCGGGTCACTGCTGGGGGGGGGCAGCTGCACCAGCTGGGGAGGGGGAGGGCCCACGACACCAGCTGTTCAGGGGCCGCTGGAGCAGTGGCTGCTCCGGCTGCCCAAGACCGCTCCTCAGGGTGTCTCTGGGGCCAGTGGCTGGAGGTCACCCGAGCAGCGGCGGGAGCAGCAGCGACTGGTGCGGCTGGCTGCAGAGCCGCTTTGGCAGCAGCCATGTGGCTGTCCCCAGGGCCACCTGAGCAGCTGGCCCTGTAGCCTGGAGTCAGCCGCGATGGCCGCTGCAGAAGTCACAGAGATCATGGAAAGTCATGGAAAGAATCTGTGACATCTGCGACCACTGTGACAGACATGGAGCCCTAATAATTAAACACATTAAAGGTTAAATAATACATTAAAAAAAAAATCTTGCAAACTGAGATTCCTTCCATAGGATCAGCCTCAATCCCAATCTGGGTTTCTGCCTAAGATTTAGGATTGGTGCTGTAAGGAGTTGGGCTCACCTTCTACCTGGCCAGCATCAGGGTCCTGATTCCTGGCTTTCTGGAGAGAACTCTTCATGGCCCTCTCATGCTCACCCCACAGTGAGTCTTGCTGCTCATCCTTGGAGAGGGGACTAAAGATGGCCAGAAGGTTCCGCAAGCTGCTTGGGAGGATGATCATGTAAAATACTGTCTAGTGCCTCAAAAAATGGACTAGTTACATGTGCCCTACTGGATTTTTTTCCTGTTGTCCCCGATTTTAATGTAGGCGCTCCTGAACTGCTTGCTCTTTGTTCAGCACCATTCAATGTCCTGACGTTTGGCCTCTCAAGCAAATCTGCCTAGTAAAAGACCACAAAAAGGTCTTTTATTGCTGTGGCTGGCCATAAGATCTTCCTGCACTGATGCTT
The DNA here is from genome assembly GCF_013100865.1 of Trachemys scripta elegans. Lineage (NCBI taxonomy): Eukaryota > Metazoa > Chordata > Testudines > Emydidae > Trachemys > Trachemys scripta. Next base: position 85,190,885 of record NC_048306.1, read on the forward strand.
CTTCCCAGATAACTGGGATCCAGAATCTCAGGGCAACTCAAACTGGCTGCTTGAAGCATGTTGAAGGGCTTCTGGAATAGTGCAGGTGTGATAAACTGGAATCCAGGAGTGAATGGACAAAATCTGGCTATGTGCCAGCTTATAAATATGGGGGAATGGGACATTTTAGTCAGAGCAGGGGAGGGCATGCAGGTAAACCAACAGATCAGTAATGGTCACATGCAAAGCAGTGTGGGATAGCAGTTGGAAGACTGCCAAAGCAGTGTGTAGCAATATTGCATGGACACAAACAGCAGACCAGACTAACTCACCTAGCAGCAAACTGAGTTCACTTTGAAAGAGGCCTCTATGGTTCACAATAAATGCAGTCAGTGAGCTACAATGAATTGTGTATATGCAAGTGTTTACAAAGCAGATTAACTTGAAAGTTGAAGATTAAACCCTCTGTGTAGACAAGTCCTGAAAATTTTATTTAGTGCCTCATGTACTTTACACTTAAATAACATTATCAAAGAGGTCAAATGGGATACTATAGGGATTACAGAAACATGGTGGAACAGCATTCTTTCACGAGTGGAATATAGGTATTGAAGGGTTTGTGCTGTTTAGGAGAGAGGAATAAAGGTAATGGGATACCATTGTACATCAATGAAACAATCTGGACAAAACAAAATCTGTTTGGGTCAAAATCACTTTAAGGAAGGATTGTAAAAAGAGGTTTTATTAGGATAGTGTTCGGGGTCTCCTATAGACTCTTTGGGTTCAACTCAGATATGAATAAAGATTTGTTTAGTATTACTAGAGATAAATACTACTGAGAATTGTCAGAATGGAAGACAACTTTCTGGATACAGTTTGGAAAATAAGTGCCACAAAGGGTGATCCAGCTGCATCGCTCAGGGGTGTGAAAAAGTCATACCCCCTGAGTGACGTAGTTAAGTCCCTGTGCAGACAGTGCTAGGTTGACCACAAAATTCTTCCATCAACATAGCTATTACCACTAGGGGAGGTGGATTACTTATGCCAACAGGTTTAGGTAGTGTCTACACTGAAGTGCTACAGTGGTGCAGCTGTGCCGCTGTAGCATTTCAAGGGTAGACAAGCTCAGTAAGGTAAGGCCCAGTTATTCCTGAATATGATAGAAAACCATTTTCTTCATCAAATTATCCCTGAACCAGCAAAAGGTGATGCAATTTTAGAGTTGCTGTTGGTAAGCAGTGAGGATGTCATAGAGCTAGTTGCAGGAAATAACTTTGGATAGAGTGATCATGAGTTGATTCAGTTTATATTAAATGGAAAGATAATCAAAAGCAGGTCATCAACGCTTTTTATTATCATTTCAAAAGGGCAGACTTTGGGAAATTAAGGGACTTAGTTAAAGAGAACAAGTAGACTGAAGAGCTCAAGGACTTAAATGTGGAGGAGGCTTGGAATTTCTTCAAGTTAACTATGGAAAAACTATCTGAAATTTGTTTCCCAAGCCAGGGGGAAAAGTTGTAGGGAAAGGCTCGAGACCCAGCTTGATGAATAATCACTTCAAAAATGTTGGAGTAAGAGTGGAGTAATGGAATAAGTAGAGAGCCTATATGGAATGGGAAAAGGGGGTTGATCCACAAGGAAAGATGCATCTTGGAGGTTAGACAATGTAGGAATAAAGTGAGAATTGCTAAAAGTCCAGCTGAAATAGCTCTTGCCAAGGAAATTAAAATAAATAAAGAGAATCAGGAAGGAGGAGGTTGGGCTACTATGCAGTGTGAATGGGACGGAGATTAAAGATAATCTGCAAATGGCCCCAAAACTAAATTAATACTTTGCTTTGGTTTTCAATAACAATAATATGTAACTGGGGAATGAAGGCAGGATGGCTGATGGAAATGAGATTATAGAAATGCAAAATCTCACATCTGAGGAGGAAGAAAATCTTAGCATAGTGTGCTCAAATGGGGGTTTCCATCCCAGAATACTGAAAGAATTGGCACAAGATTGCTAGTCCAATGGCAAGGATTTTCAATAAATTCATCTATTGGTAGAAAATCGTTAACATCATATCCCCATTTTAAAAAGAGGAACAAAGTCATCCAGGCAATTACAGGCCTGTTATTCTGACTTCAGTAGTATTCAATCCTTTAGAACAAATTATGAAGGAAAGAATGATTAATTTGATGGAGGTAAACAGTAAAGGGGATGTAATATTACATGGGTTTACCAAAGATAAATCCTGCCAGACTAACCTAATTTCCTTGCTTGATAAAATCCCTTTTTTAATGATAAGGGAAATGCAGTAGATATTGAACTTCTGCAAAGTTTTTAACGTGGTAACATATTGCAAATTATTAGTTAAATTAGAGAAAATGGGGATTAGTACAAGAATTGTAAGGTGGGTAAAGAACTGGCTAAATGGAAGAAGGCAACAAGTTGTGCTAAAAGGTGAACTATTGGACTGAGGGGAGTTCAAGGATTGATCTTGGGACCAATCTTATTCAAGATTTTTATTTTTATTTAATGACCTTGTCACAAAAAATGGAAGCTAATGAAACTTGCTGGAACAAAGTTGGGGTGCATCACCAATTCAGAGGATTGAAATATTACTCTGGAAGATCTAGATGATCTTGAAAACTAGAATGGCAGAAGTGGGATAGAATTCAGTAGTACAAAGTGCATGATCTTGCATTTGGGGTCTAATAAGAATTTCTGCTACAAGCTGGAAGCTGATCAGTAGGAAGTGACAAAGAAGGGGGAGACCTGGGTGTGTGGGTCAATCATGGGATGACTGAGCCACCACAATGAAATGGCTATGAAATAGGCATATGCAATCCTAGGATGTATTGGGTGAACAAAACAGTAGAGATAGAGAAGTATTAATGTCATTGTACAAGGCACCTGTAAGGCCTTATTTGGAAGACTGTGTACAGTGCTAGTCACCCATCTTCAAGAAAAATGACTGCACCTTGTCCAATATTAATTCAAGAACTATTAGGATAAAGAGGGGAATGAAAGTCCTATCATAAAGAAGAGACTGGAATTTCTTGGTTTGTTTAGCCTAGCAAAAACAAATCTGATATGATTACATCAATGATCTATTTATAGAAAGCAAACACCAAAGAAGGCAAAGAGCTATGTAAGCTCAAGTACAATGTTGGCACAAGAACAAATAAGTATAAACTTGCCATGAATAAATTCAGGCTGAAAATTAGAAGAAGGTTTCTCACTATTAAAGGAGTGAGGTTCTGGAACAGCATCTCAATTATGGAGGCTAACAACTGATTCGTTTTGAGAGAAAGTGGACGAATTTGAGTGCTTGTGATGGGCAGGGGGCAGCAGCCCGGTGGCCCACCCCAACGTATTCTGGGGTCATTTTTTCTCTTTTTTTTCCTCTGAAGCAACAGGGATGGCCACAGCAGGAGATGGGATACTGGATGGGATGGATCAGTGTTCTGAGCGTTCTCTCTCTCAGGTGCTTGACTGGCTGGTTCTTGCTCACATGCTCAGGGTCTAGCTGATCAGCATAGGTGGAGTCAGGAAGGAATTTTCTCCAAGGCCAAATTGGCAGTGTCCTTGGGAGGGTTTTGCCTTCCTCTGCAGCATGGATTGCAGGTCAATTGCCTAGATTATCTGTGTATATCTCACTTAATCATTTCCCTGCCATTTCAGGTGCCTTGGACATTGGTGTGTCTTAGTCCCTCCTATTTTTTCCCCGTTGCACTTTGGTTTCATTCCAGTTGTTGGGTTTAATGTGTGTGGGTCCTGGGTGGTGTTGGTGGCCAGCAATATACAGGAGGCTAGACTAGGTGATTGGCTGATCCCTTCTGCACTTAGTTCTCAAGAAAAGTCTTAGCATTTTATTTTATAATTTACTTGCAGTTAGATTATGAAATGATCCTCATCTGAGTCACTGTCCTACTGGAATTAAACACTAAATAATGTGATGGAGTTGACATACTTCAGAGAAGAATTCATACTTTCCTGTAATGGTTTTTCCTTTATCATTGATGATTCAATTGGTTGAAGCATTGTATGACTAATTTTATTTCTTCCTAAAGAAAACTGGTATTTCTTGGATTTCATCGATCTGTTTCAAATCCGTATTGAACCCAATTGGAAACTTTCACTCGATAGGTGGCCAGTGTTCTAGTCAGTGGCATCTGCACCTGCTCAAACAGTACCCTATCCAACCCTGGTATTTCAATTGAATCTGGCTGGCCATCTTTTGACAGCTGGTTCATCAGATCCACATTGTCTGTGCAGTGTAGCTTTATTGCACAGAGTCCCCAAAGCACCTATATAGTGTTGTCTAAATCTGTCCACTCCTATCCTATGATGATGTTGACAGTGAAAATATGATTCAAACCAGTCACTAGTGCTGAATTATTTCCTTTTGCTACAAAAGAAATACGACTGACTTTCTTTGATAAAGTTCTATCCTTTAGGGCCTCATTAGGAAGGACATTTATAGACTTCTTACACTGAGGGATAGGCTTCTATTAAGGAGGTTTGATTGTTTGAATTCATCTAGATAAGCAGATTATTCAAAATACAACACATGTACAAGATTTCTCATCAGATTTTGTAAACAGGATTTATATGCATCTGATATCATATGGAGTAAAAATGGCCCTTTTTGTTACAAAATATCCAAACAGCATTTGAAAGACAATTTTATTTTGATCTATTTATAATGCAACATTTTATTTGCAAAATGCCAAGACTTGATCACAAATTTCATTTGAAGCATATGAGACTGTCCTGGAAAATATTAAACTTCTTTAGATTGTAAACCCTCCAGAACAATTATTGCCATTTCCAAGTTTGTGTGGTGCCCAGCACAATGGGGTCCCATTCTTGCCTAGTGCCTATTGGAGCAATAACAAAAGGGATTCTGGAAAAAATCTGAGACACAAATCTTTATTCTGACACTTTTTAAACATAAAATATTTCACAGGTCACCTATATGTAACTAATATAGTTTTGGAGAAACTCTAATTTTTATCATCTCTATTTCAGGTTTTATTATTTTCCAAATATTTTTAACATATCAAGATATCTGTGAAACTCAAAAATTCTGATGCATCCTTGACAACAGTCTCAAAGCTCCATCATAATTAATCTCGCTAAAGCAATTAGACCCCTATATTTTACACTTTCTGTATCTCTAGGCAATACAAAAAACAACAAAGTTCTGACTCTTGTTTTACAAAAGATGTTTATCCAAAGAATCAATTGCAATTTTAAAATTTCCCCAGATCATAAAGACATCCTGTAAAATGTCTTTTGGATGAACTATACGTAGGAGTCATTAAAAGGTTTTTAAGGGAGTACATCTTTTGAGAGAATTATTGAATCTCTTCAGTGATGTAATGTGGCAAATTATCAATTTAACCAGTCATGGAAGTGCTCTTTTGAGAATCATTGTGGGTGGGTCGGTCGGTTTGTTAAAAAGCAGTAGTTGAGAAGTTTAAATATTGTAATGAATTAGTCTTCTGCAAGTAACTTGCCAACACAGCTACTGAAAATTAACCCATCAACTTTATAGTTTTGGAATTAATACAGATCAGCAGCACTTACCCCCCGTCCCCGCTTGCTAATGATTCTGCATTTTACTCAATCAAGTAATCCCATTGAGGTCAGTGGGATTAATCTGATAGGGACCATTCATATGAATAATGGTTGTAGGAGTAGTCCAATAGTTAGTACAGAAACTTTGCAAGTTTCTCTTCAAAACAAAATCACTGGGAGGATCAGTTGCAAACCATGAAACGTTTTATTATGTGGTCACCATTTTAAAAATATGCTGACTCTAAGGATGTTGTCACACCTACTATTTTTCTTGTATATCTTATTAATTATGGAACTTAATGCAGCATAAATAAGAGCTTGGTGTGAAGGCCTTCTGCTGTATGTGGCTAATGTTTCATTAGGCCTCAATCCAGGAAAATATTTAAACACATGCTTAAATTTAAATCTGATTAATTTAAATGATTAACATTAAGCACATGTTTAAGTGCTTTGCTGGACCAAACCATTATTTCCCATATTCTAGCTCAATGCACATATTTCTGTTAGTATATATTCCTGCTTGTTCCAATAACAGTTAAAGAATAGGAAATGCAACTTTTTCCCTAATATATTATATAATGTCATTCATTCGAGAAATGAGTTTATCTATAATGCGTTTCTGCTGATAGGATCTAAAGTTTTCTCAACCCATATTTCCTTGTAATAAATATGTTGAAATATGAATGTACCATTTCACTAATCCATCAGACAAATCACATTCATCACCCTCAGCATATGCTTTTTGGCCAATATTTTATTTATTCTCTCTTGATTTGTAGACATCCAAGGAGTGGGGGTGGGGAACCCAGCAACAGACCACTTGAAATAGTAGGTAATAGATATGCTAAAGGTATAAATGATTGCATATAAAATCTGGGATATGCAAAGTACAGAGTCAGTATTAAATATGTTCTTGACCTCATGGGCCTGCTCCTGCTTCTATTGAAATCAGTGGCAGAAATTCCAGTACTATTATTGGACTGTTTATGTACTTATACAGTTTAAGGTCCCAATCCTGCAAGTGATCTGAGGCCCTGGTCCTGCACCATTAAAGTCACTGGGAGCTATGCCATTGCCTTCAATGGTAATAGGGGCCTAAATGAAGTATCCCCATTGAAGTCAATAGGCATGGGCCATATTTTCAGATTGTTTAAATGGGTATAGTTCAGTTGAAGACATGGGAGCTATGATTTACGCTATGAAGATCTGGCCCCATATTCTTGTATCTATTTCAATGTTGGGGACGTTTGGTTTGCTGTTTTACTTTCATTCACAGGCCTATATAGTCAGCTAGGGCCCCATCCTGAGAGGTGCTGAGTACTTTCAAATATCATGGGTAAATTGTTGGGAGCAGAAGGTGCTCAGTATGCCCCAGGATTGGGGCAGCTAGAGAATTATACACAGTCTCATTCTCAGCTTGATTCTGCATCCTTGATTGCATTAGCAGCAGGAAGCAAGTTTTAGGGCCAAAAGGAGGGAAGAGCTCACAGTGACCCTGCAACCCTAACTCTGAGAAATCCCATCTCTTAATCATCTGTACTTTTTATTTAAAACATACTAAACCATTGTGTTTAAAATAGCTGCTCTAATTGGGTAGTCTAACTGGGATGGACAGAAATAGACTAGTGGTCTATTAATGTGCTCAGGTGGGTAAATTATGCTGTATTGATCATAAAAAAATCTCCTGCTTATAGGCCTACAGCACAAAATTAAATTTACCTTAGTCTTAGAGTTTTGTCTATTTTTGCCAATCTCCAGTAAAAAGCAAAACTTTCTCTACATGATTTCTAGTGTTCATTTCATTATAGATTTTCTAATTTCCTTCTAAAAAATTCCAATTCTAGCACACAGTTCATTAGTGAAGGAATGCTAGGCTTTTCAGTGAATAGTGCACCAAACACTTCAACTAATATATGGGGATTTCCAAACATGGGATATTCTTTATTAACCAGCCACTCACTTCAGATCTGAATTGCAGATCTCAACAGGTGCTTCACTACAGTGAGACATGCAACATGCTGTGAAATACTACATCAGCTTAAAAATTTCCAACCCGTGTAGGACTTCTTTTCGTGCACCCTTATTAGGAAATAAAACTGATGACAGAAAATAGTTTTTACACAATTATAGAATTACATGGCTTTGCATCTTAGGCATTAATATGCCCTCTATGACCATAGTACCTTGCAATCCTTAATGTAGTTATTCTCAGAGCACCCCTGTATACCTATTGGGCTTCAGGAAGTGGGGGGGCATAAGCCCACCCCTGTGTAGTGGGGTGATCACCCACTCCTGACTGGGGAGGGTTAAAGCCAGCCCTGCAGAGGGGTGGGGCTGTGGAAGGAAAGACCTGGGCCAATGGGGGGGGAAGCAGCTGCAGCTGGGCCACACCCCAATCAGAGCCCAGCTGGCCCTATAAAGGCTTTAGCCAGGAGCAAGGAGATACTCACTCTCTGCATTCAGAGCAAGAAGGACCTGGCTGTAGGGAGCTTGAGACAGGATACCTAAGTGGAGCAGGGCTGGGGAAAGGCAGAGTTGCTGGGGAGCTCTAGCCTGGAAAGCCCCAGGCTGTGGCCTAGCATTGGGCCAACAGGTACTGGGGGTTGCAGAGGGCAGCCCAGGGGTAGGCAAAGGCAGCAGGTCCAAACCCAACCTTGCCTGTGATGAGTGACTGATACTGCAGTGTGCTGCAGGGTGTGGGGGCTAGATGGTGACTGGCAGTAGCCTTACACTGAGGTGAGGTGTGGATGGGGGTTCCCCTGGGAGGGGAGACCCAGTGTCTGTGGGTACTGCCAGGGGGCAGCACCCAGAGCAAGGGGCACTGGGGTCAGTGGCAAGGTGGATCACGGCCTGCAGAGGGCACTCTGGAGCAGGGATGAGCTAATTCCCAGAAGAGACCAGTAGGAGGTGCTGCAGGGCTGAGTCTGACCCCCTTACGCCTTGTAGGTTGGAGAAGTACTATATTACGATTTTAAAGATGGGGAAGTAAAGCACAGAGAAGCTAAGTGATTTACACCAGCTCATGTAGGAAGTCTGTGACAGAGCAGAGTAACCTCAGTCTCCCAAAGCTAGTGTTCTAAGCAATTGGCCATCCTTTTTCTCAGGGGAGGAGTCTTACAAGGCTTACTACTGGTTTATCAGCCTTGCCATTCTGTCCATGTGGAGCTGAGTAGGAGGGCATGTAAATAAAGTCAGTCTTACTTGCAACAGTGACTTCAAGACAGAAACTGCCCCAAGATATCTGATTGGAGCTCTAGATATGGCTTCAATTGCTCTAGACTACTTGGTAAAAAGGTGAAATCTTGTTACTACGGTGTCTGAGAGACTTTCTGAGCAAATCAGAATTTTTCCTGGGGCGGGGGAAATAAATGGCTAAGGAGAAGGAGCTCTGAAGTTTGGGATAGTAATCTATGGTGAACTCCCATGAGAATGGAGGGCTCAGCCAGAGTTCTCTACTTATCCTCTGAGAGCTCGATTCTCTGCTGGTGACACAAAAAGCCTAGGTCCCTGCATATTTACTGACTATGGGGACTTTAGGAAAAACACCAGTCCAGAGACCAGAAGTAATGGTGCCAATTTAGTTATTGTTTGGCAGGTGGAAAATTCCAGTCCTTACTCATCCCCCTCCTGCCACAGGAACCCTGGGTTTATCTGGGGTGGGGAGTTTCCCCTCTCTCTTTTCCACAGTGTATGAGCCGAGACAAGTTCTCTGCAGATTACCCTGCACTCTGCCATCCAAGAACAGACTTCCCAGGTTGCAATATTTTTTGGCTCAGCCACCCCTCCATATGTGCGACGAGGTGGCTAGATCACACTTCAGTGGCATAGCAACCATGTGGCTGGAGCAATGATTGGGCCATGGCCTAAGGAACTTTGAGCACGTGCAAAAACTTGAGGGGAATAAGGGTGTTTGCTTCTGTCAGCCCCTTCATCCCCCATAACTGATGGCTCATAGCCTGTCTGGCAGACACACCAATGTGTTGTGGCTGTGAAAAAAAGCTAATGCAGTCCTAGGAGGCATTGATTGAGGTATTTCCAGTAGAGACAGGGAAGTGTTAGTACCATTATACAAGGCATTGATGAGACCTCATCTGGAATAATGTGTGTACGTTTGGTCTCCCGTGTTTAAGAAAGATTAATTCAAACTCGAACAGGTGCAGAGAAGGGCTACTAGGATGATCCAAGGAATGGAAAACCTACCTTATGTGAGGAGACTCAAAGAACTTGGCTTGTTTAACCTAACCAAGAAGGCTGAGGGGCTATATGATTGTTCTCTATAAATACATCAGAGGGATAAATACCAGGGAGGAAGAGGGGTTATTTAGGTTAAGTGCCAATGTGAATTCAAGAACAAATGAATATAAACTGGGCATCAACAAGTTTAGGCTTGAAATTAGGTGAAGGTTTCTAACCACCAAAGAAGTGAAATTCTGTAACAGTCTTGCAAGGGGAGTAGTGGGGACAAAAAATCTAATTGGTTTCAAGATGAGTTTGGTAAATTTATGGAGGGGGTAACATGATGGGACTACCTACAATGGTATGTGGCCCATTGGTGACTGCCAGTAGCAAAAATCCCCAGTGGCTGGGGATGGGACACTAGATGGGGAGGCTCTGAGTTATTAGAGAATTTTTTCCCAGGTATCTGCCTGGTGGGTCATGCCCCCATGCTCAGGGTCTAACTGATTGCCATATTTGGGGTGGGGAAGGAATTTTTCCCTGGGTCAGATAGGCAGAGACCCTGGGGGGTTTCGCCTTCCTCTATAGCATGGGGCCTGGGTCACTTGCAGGTTTAAACTAGTATAAATTATGAATTTTCTGTAATTTCAAAAACAGAAAACAGAACCCCGCCTTGGGACTGCCAACTGATGTGCCAAGACTACCTCTGATCCGGTTTTCCCTGCCAGCTTGGGACTTCAGTGCCCTGCCTGGTTATGCCAGACATGCTTGCCTGCAACAGACACAGACACAGGTCTGAACCATGTCCCCCAAAAGCTGCAGGCTTAACTGAAAACAGCTTGAGAAGTGCTCCTGTCTCCAGCACTCAGACACTCAGTTCTCAATGGGATCCAAACGCCAAATTAATCCGTTTTACCTTTTATAAGCTTTATACAGGGTAAACTCATAAATTGTTCACCCTCTATAACACTGATAGAGAGAGATGCACAGCTGTCTCCCTCCTCTTTCCCCCTGGCATTAATACATACTCTGGGTTAATTAATAAGTAAAAAGTGATTTTATTAAATACAAAAAGTAGGATTTAAATGGTTGTAATCAAAATAAAATAAAACAAGCAAGTCTATGCCTAATACAGTAGGAAACTAAATACAGGTAAATCTCACCCTCAGAGATGTTCCGATGAGCTTCTTGACAGACTAGCCTCCTTCTAGTCTGGGTCCAGCAATCTCACATAGGGTGACCAGAGAGCAAGTGTGAAAAATTGGGATGGGGGTGGAGGGGTAATAGGAGCCTATATAAGAAAAAGACCCAAAAATTGGGACTGTATAAAATCGGGACATTTGGTCACCCTACGCTCACACCCCTGTAGTTACTGTCCTTTGTTCAGGTTTCTTTCAGGCATCTCCTTGGGGTCGAGAGGCTATCTCTTGAGCAAGCTGAAGACAAAATGGAGGGGTTTTCCTAGGGGCATATATAGTCTCTCTCTTGTCAGTGGAAACCCCTCTCTTCCCCTGTGTAGAATCCAGCTACAAAATGGAGTTTTGGAGTCACATGGATGGACGAGTCACATGTCCATGCATGTCTCAGTTTTCTACAGGACGTTCCCAGGAAAGCTCAGATGTGGATTGGTGTCTATCAAGGTTCATTGTTAACCAAGTACTCCCAATTACTTGAATAATCCCTTCACACTATGTTGACCAAATCTGCCTTAGGTGCTTTCTACAACAAACACTTTAAATACAAGCATAGAGCCAACGCTCATAACTTCAGATATAAAAAATGATACATGCATACAAATAGGATGAATACATGCAGAAGAACATAACCTTTGCAAAGATATGTTACATGGCATATCTAACATAAAACATATTCCAGTTATGTTTACACTCATAAACATATTTCTATAAAGCATTATGGGGTGCAACGTCACAGTCACAGAAATGTTAAAGTACTAAAAGCTAGCAGCTGGGCCTATTTACATGTTACAGTACATGCTTTAAAGTCCAGACTGTAGATTACCAGCAGATGTAGAGGAAACCTTCACCCTTTGGCCCTTGTGCAGGGGCCAGGTATGGTCCCACCATGTGACTGTATGAGGCAAGTAGCCTCACTGCTCTTTCCCAGTGGTTCAGGTATGTACATCTCTGCATTTGCTAGTAGAGCTTGCATACTGCATCTTTCAACAACCGTAATGAGATCACACTAGACATTCCTCTTTCAATTGGAGTAGTAGGACTAGAACCTGGATTTACCTGTTTCCTACATGAGTGCCCTCACCACTGGACTGTAGAGTCATTCTCAACCACTATGGTCCAATGCACATGTAATTAGTTATATACAATAGAACTGCTTCAACAGTGAGACAGAGACATGGGCCCCAGAAGACCCCAGAGCAGTGATTAGGACACTCTTTTAGGAGGGGTTGACTCAAATTCAAATCCGTTGTCCACATGAACTGGAGGGTGGGGGAAAGGGGAAAACTGAACCTGGGTCTCTGGTCTCTGAACCAGATGAGAGCTCTAACCACTGGGTGAGAAGTTATAAAGGGAGGCACCACCATCTGCTCTGGTTATTTTTTAGAATGGGTTTAGGTGTGCTCTGGGAACAGCTTCTGGATTGGGACCCACAGGTGCAAAGGAATATAAGCAAAGGAATGCCTAATTTGAGGCTCCATCTTCAGAAAGAGCATGCATCAGTCAGTGCAGAGCAATAGAGATAAAAACAGGAAATAAAGTCTACTACCCTGGTGTAGTACCCAGACTGGTATCAAAACTTCCAAGACACATGCATGAATCTTACTTTTATTCAGATTTATGATTTCCTGGGATTAAATAACCCTTTTTTAAAAATTAAGGTAATTTATTTACAAATTGTAAAATTGCTCCAGACTGATGTTCTTTGCTGTAAACTTCAGATAAAACCACAATGTGATTTTCTAAGGACAATTTATTCTTAATTTTGTCTTCACTTTCCATGCGTAGAAAAAAAAATTGTGTATCCTAGCTCCTGGCAAGCAGCAGACCTCTCGGTTTTCCCGGTCAGGGCGGCATATAGATGACTCAGTCCCCCTGAAGAGGGAGTCCCCAACCACCACCACCCTCCTCCTCCTCTTCGGAGTGGTGGTCGTGGAACCCCCATCCCTAAGACAATGCATCTTTTGCCTTCCAATCAGTGGAGTCTCCTTCTGCTCCCTTCCCTCAGATGGGTCATCTAGTCCACTCTCCGCATTACTACCCTCTTCACAATCCTTGGAATGCTGTTCTTGGGATTTCAGAGAACTTTAGAGCCTAGGTGGATCCCAGAGGGAAAAGTATAGTATCAGCAAACCCATGGGGAAGTGGCTCGTGTAAACATAGAATAGGGATAGGAGATTCATTTCGGTGAGTGGAATACTAATAAGCCTACACTAATGAATATTTTTATAGCAATATGCCTCATAGTGCTTTTCCTAGGGTGGTATGTGGCTTCATATGCCTCTTAAGAATCTGTGCTGAAATGGCATAATCTAGTCCTTTATTTTTAAGTGTTAGGTATCACTTTTATACTTCCTGGTTTCAGCTGACGGAGGAACTAAAAATCTAAATATGACAAAGCACCATACTTCCAACCAAGGCAATGTCAACACATTTTATGAATCTAACAGTATAGTCTCTGCTGGTGAGGTTTGCAGCCTGATTTCTAAGAACAAAGGAATCAGGATATATTTGTATAATCCTAGAAGAAAACAAATGAGCACTTAAATATCATGATACAGCTTCAAAACATAGTACATATATCTAACAAATCTCCCTGTGAGGGAAGTAAATATTTCCATTGGCAGATGGAAAGATTAAATGTATTAATAGTGTTTGAAGTAACTAGCTGCCTCCATGCCCAATATGAGAAACTGAGCCAGATTAGAACCCAGTAGCCCTGTGTTGAATCCATACTTGTCTATGCTTATCTGAGACCAACTTCTGAATCCTTTGCTATTTGAGTCTCAAATAGTTGTTTCATTTATTTGTTTTGCAAGAGGGAGTTTCTCATCCCAGAACAGTTGTGTTCCTCAACTTTGACCAGTGAGATTGGTCCTATTGTAATCCTGCTGAATTTATGAGTGACTTTTGGACTATCACTAACAGTATGTTCTAAATGAGACCATTATAAACAATTAATAATATGTATTGTGTATTGCATATGTAATACACAAGCCAAGCAGAAACTTGTCTCTGCCTTCCTTCCTACTGTAGAAAAGTGTGGTGCTGGAATGTAATTGGAAAAATTACTGTGCAAGCAGTAAAACCATAATGTTTGTAAATAGTTTTCAGAGACAGACAAAATGATTCACATATGTCAAACATCTTAATTTGTAATTACAGCATAGAAACAAAGGGAGAAGATGACTAAAGAAATTAGTTTCCAAAAGATGGAGTTCTACCTGAGCAGAATTTGTTTGGTGCCTCTTCTTTTCAATAATTTGCAAAGTAAAACAAGGGTTTACAGTCAACTCAATGGCAGCTCTCTGTGTCTCTATGTCTTGTCTAATGCAGTAACTTTAGAACATTACATCTGATCAATTTCAAAGCTTCAGGGAATGTTCTGGGTATCAGTGAGTAGAACCCTATTGATTTTGTTAGAAATTGTGTACTTAAAAAAAAATCAGGGAAAAATGGGGGACACATGAAGCCCTTCACATCTGATTATCTGCAAGCATAAGCAATGTAAGTGACTCCTTAGACAAGACCTAGCTTGGCATCTCCCAGACTGGCTTAACTTCCAACAGCAGATAAGACTATATTCCTACTGGGGATTTTTGTGCCTATTAAAATAATCGTAAAGCTATACACTCTGTATTGCAACTTCTACCTCTTTGATTTTACTGACATTCCCAACATACAGAATAGCATGAGGGTAATTAAGCCTGTGGTGCTAGGAATGCACAGTACTGGTTAATAATTGAACTCTTATGGCACAGTGAAATCTTTGCAGTTGGTAATCACTGAAAAAAATAATGGCTTCTTGCTTGCTTGCTTACAGGAAGTCAGTGCTGCTTTATCCTTTCCCATTTAGCATACATGTATTGAAGACTCACTAAACCTTACCATTCTATCACTGATTGTGTTGCATTTTTGAAAATTGGTGCCTGCAAAAAGAAACCTTGACTAGAGTTATTGTGTCTAACCTGTAATCTCAAGCTGTTGTGCACCCCTTAGTATGATGATTTGCAAAATAGGCAAGATAGTGTCAGCCTGTGGTTGAAGTTTAAGCTAATAACCCAGTGTAGAAAATAAAAATTAAAGCACATGGCTGACTTCCATTCCCACCTCTGTGTCATTTGGATGACTTTTTGCTGTCTCCTTGACAGGTATTTGAATAGACCCACAACATACTGAGCTTACTCTATCTATCTGCCAACTACTCTCAGCAAAGTGAAACTGAACATGAACAAAGAGGAGCTATTTTGTGGGCCCTGTAAGAGGAAAAAAGTTTCTTTTTAAAAAAAAAAAAAAAAGCACAAAGCATCAAGTACAAATAATGTAACTGAGTTGCTGCACGCTAAAATGGTACCACCCGCCCTCTTCTCCATTGTTAAAGCACTGGCCCATAAGCATAAATAACATGGGATAGAAGGACTGTGTTGAATGACCTATCAAAAGGAATTCTGTTTTTTCCCCCCCTCATCAGACTATCAGCTCTACCCTCTCTTTTTTGTATAAAATGTAGTATATCTATCTTCTGAAATGCTACTGTATAAATCCTTCTTCTTCCATCTTGCTAGGACTTCTACTCATAAGACTCTAAAGTTTAATTTAGGGTGAATATGATGGGTGAATTCAAATGGTGCATGTACCACAGAGGCAGAAAATATTTGCAGTTGTAACCTGAAATGCTTTGTTTTACTAATTTATTTTCTATAATATTTCAGATTAGTCAAAATAAGTAAATTAATGGTATAAGCAGAAACCAGAGTTACAAAACCTCACTAAAGATACCCTGGGTCAAATCTTTAAATGGCTTCTATTTAAGTTTAATTCTTCTGGCCAGTATTTGGGGGACGGGTGCGGGGGGAGAGGTGATCCCTTTTCTGGCCACATAGATGTTTCAGTCAGGGGAACAGAAGTACTACTTTTTACTTCGCTTCCATGTGGAGAAGGCCTCTTTGGGTTGTTTCCCTAAGGGCCTGATCCAAAACTTGTTGAATTCAATAGAAAGTCTGAGGAGAGCTTGTAGTTTCTTGAGGAGACAATATTAAAAACACAAGTGCAGCCTATCCTGATGCAAAGGAAAGAGCCAT
The DNA here is from genome assembly GCF_013100865.1 of Trachemys scripta elegans. Classification (NCBI taxonomy): domain Eukaryota; kingdom Metazoa; phylum Chordata; order Testudines; family Emydidae; genus Trachemys; species Trachemys scripta. The sequence goes on from NC_048306.1 coordinate 85,206,888, forward strand.
ATTTGTCTCTTACTAGTCTTCCTACCAAAAGCTCTTTAATTTGAAAATCAGAAAGGAGTCCTACAAAAATTGGAAACATGGAGAAATTGTAAAGGAGGCGTGCAAAAGAATAGTAGAAGCATGTAGGCACATAATCAGAAAGGCGAAGGCAATAAATGAGTTACACCTAGTAAGGCTTATAAAATGCAATAAGAAGTTGTCCTTTAAATGTACTGTATTGATATTGTCCTCAATGAAATTCCACAACAACCTGCTCTGACAGATTTTGACTTTCTGCCCACTATAGATGAGATTAAGAAATCTGTTAGCCAGATGAGTTCAGGGAAAGCTCCTGGAAAAGATGGGATACAAAGCAGCAGGTCCAGCAGCACTAGCAGCGTTCCACAGTGTGATCGTCAACATCTGGGAGGATGAAAACATACCACAGGACCTCCGCGATGCTACTATTGTCTCTCTTTGCAAGAACAAAGGCAGCAAAGCAGAATGTGGAAACTATAGAGGCCTATGCCTCCTCTCCGTTGGAGGGAAGATCATTGCCCGCATCATCTTGAACCGCCTAATAGCCAGTATTTCCGAGGCAATCTACCTGAAAGTCAATGTGGTTTTCGACCTGGCCGGAGCACAGTCGACGTGGTGTTTGCTGTCAGACAAATACAAGAGAAGTGCATTGAACAGAACATGCACCTGTATGCTGTCTTCATAGATCTGACAAAGGTGTTTGATACCTTCAACAGGGAAGCCCTTTGGACTATTCTAACATGACTTGGCTGCCCAAGAAAATTTGCCCAGATTATACGCCTTTTTCATGACAGCATGACAGGTGAAGTATTGTCTGATGGAGCCACATCAGCCCCCTTTAACATCACCAATAGGGTGAAACAAGGATGTGTTCTTGCTCCTGTCCTATTTAAACTGATCTTTGCATGTGTCCTTAACCATGCAATGAAAGATATGGACCGAGGTATATACTTGAAATACCGGCACAATGGTTCACTTTTTGACCTCTGTCGCCTGAATGCAAAGACTAAGACAGTGCAGAAACTCCTTCTTGAGGCACTCTTTGCTGACGACTGTGCCCTCATGGCTCACACTGAAAATGATCTTCAGCACATTGTCAACAAGTTTGCTGAGGCCTCGCAACTTTTTGCACTGTCAGCCTCAGAAAGACAGAAGTTCTCCATCAACCTGTACCTGGATCAAATGCTTCTGTCCCGAGTATCTCCATTGACGGCACTCAGCTGAAAGTAGTGGAGAACTTTAAATACCTGGGTAGTGTCATATACAGTGATGGATCACTGGATAATGAGATCAACGCACAAATATCCAAAGCAAGCCAGGCACTTGGCTGTCTGCGTGTCAAAGTTTTAAATCACCACAACATCCGGATGTCAACAAAACTGCTTGTGTACAGAGCTGTTGTTCTTTCATCTCTTTTGTACGGGTGCAAAACATGGACACTATATAGGTGTCACATCAAGCAGCTCGAAGCATTTCACATGCACTGCCTCCGCAACATCATGAAGATCCGCTGGCAAGACAAAGTGCCCAATCTCGAGGTCCTCAAGAGAGCCCAGATGACAAGCATCGAAATGATGATCATGAAGTCACAGCTACGTTGGACTGGTCATGTTAGCCACATGGATGCCAACAGAATCCCCCGTCAGCTTCTGTATGGTGAGCTCTCCCAGGGTATCCGGCATATAGGTCATCCACGGAAACGTTACAAGGACACCATCAAAGCCAAACTGCAGTACAGCAGTATCAAACCTAGGGACCTTGAGGACGCCGCCAGCGACAGAACACAGTGGCGTGCAACAGTCAGAAATACCTGCATCGCCTTTGAGGAAGACCGCTGCTGGCGTATACAAGAGGCACGCGAACGACGTCACAGAGAATCAGCAGCGCACAATCCACTGACCGCGAACTTCCCGTGCACCATCTGCAGCAAAATGTGCACCTCTAGAATTGGCTTGTACAGTCATCAGAGGGCACACCGTGAGACCAGCAATAGATGATCTGCACAGATTTGTCATCATCGGATCGATGGACTACCAAGAAGATTAGGAGCAAGAGAACTATGAAGGATAGTACAGGTCCTCTTGCCCACTAAGTAGGAGAGCTAATAATTCATATCAAGTCTTCACTAGAAAGATTAGTGGCAACCAGATACTCAACACAATTAATATTAACCATAAAGGGGAAGGAATAAAAGCCAAAATAGGGAAAGAACAGGTTAAAGAATATTTAGATATATTCTAAGCACCTGGAGAATAATAGGTTTATAAGGAATAGCAAGCATGGATTTGTCAAAAAGAAATCATGCCAAACCAACCTAATATCCTCCTATGATAGGGTTACCAGCCTAGTGCATTGGGGTGGGGGAACAGTAAATGTGATAGCTTGATTTTTTTCATAAGGGTTTTGATTCCATCTCACATGACAGTCTCAAAGCAAACTACAGAAATATAGTTTCTATCTCGGGGACTCTCTTTTTGCCCTCACGAACATGATACAGTTCTGCGGTGATCTGAAAGCCTACTTTCACAGTCTCCGACTCAAAGAATACTTTCAAGATAACACTGAACAGTCCACTGATACACAGATACCCTCCCACCAACAGCACAAGAAGAAGAACTCCACATGGACTCCTCCTGAGGGTCGAAATGACAGTCTGGACCTATACATAGAATGCTTCTGCTGACGTACACAGGCAGAAATTCTGGAATGCATAACCTAAGCCGTGCAGAACGCAATGCCATCCACAGCCTCAGAAACAACCCTGACATTATAATCAAAGAGGCTGATAAAGGAGGTGCTGTTGTCATCATGAACAGGTCTGACTACAAAAAGGAGGCTGCCAGACAACTCTCCAATACCAAATTCTACAGGCCACTTTCCTCAGATTCCACTGAGGAATATACTAAGAAACTGCACCATCTACTCAGGACACTCCCTACACTAACACAGGAACAAATCTACATGCCCTTAGAGCCCTGACCGGGTTATTCTATCTACTACCCAAGATCCACAAACCTGGAAATCCTGGATGCCCCATCATCTCTGGAATTGGCACTCTCACTGAAGGACTGTCCAGATATGTGGACTCTCTACTCAGACCCTACTCCACCAGCACTCACAGCTATCTCCGTGACACCACTGATTTCCTGAGAAAACTACAATGCACTGTTGATCTTCCAGAAAACACCATCCTAGCTACCATGGATGTGGAGGCTCTCTACACAAACATCCCACACACAGATGGAATACAAGCTGTCAGGAACAGTATCCCTGATGATGCCACAGCACAACTGGTTGCTGAGCTCTGTGACTTTATCCTCACACACAATTATTTCAAATTTGGTAACAATATATACCTCCAGACCAGTGGCACCTCTATGGGCACCCGCATGGCCCCACAATATGCCAACATTTTTATGGCTGACCTGGAACGGCGCTTCCTCAACTCTCATCCACTCATGCCCCTTCTCTACCTATGCTACATTGATCACATCATCATCTGGACCCATGGGAAGGAGAATCTGGAAAAATTCCTCCATGATTTCAACAGCTTCCACCCCACCATCAACCTCAGTCTGGACCAATCTACACAGGAGATCCACTTCCTAGACACCACGGTACAAATAAGTGATGGTCACGTTACTACCCTATACCAAAAACCCACCAACAACTATGCCTAACTTCATTCCTCCAGCTTCCATCCCAGACACACCACATGATCCATTGTCTACAGCCAAGCGGTGAGGTACAACTGCATTTGCTCCAACCCCTCAGACAGAGACCAACATCTACAAGATCTTCACCAAGCATTCTCAAAACTACGATACTTGCATGAGGAAATAAGGAAACAAATAAACAGAGCCAGACGTGTACCCAGAAGTCTCCTGCTGCAAGACAAGCCCAAGAAAGAAACCAACAGAACTCCACTGGCCATCACCTCCAGTCCTCAGCTAAAACCTCTCCAATGCATCATCAGTGATCTACAACCCATCCTGGACAATGATCCCTCACTTTCACAGGCCTTGGGAGGCAGGCCAGTCCTCGCCCACATACAACCCGCCAACCTTAAGCATATTCTGACCAGCAACCACACACCGCACCATAGTAACTCTTACTCAGGAACCAATCCATGCAACAAACCTCGATGCCAACTCTGCCTACATATTTACACCAGCGACACCATCACAGGACCTAACCAGATCAGCCATAACATCACCGGCTCATTCACCTGCACGTCCACCAATGCCCCTCTGCTGTGTACATCGGCAAACTGGACAATCCCTATGTAAACGGATAAATGGACACAAGTCAGATATTAGGAATGGCAATATACAAAAACCTGTAGGAGAACACTTCAACCTCCCTGGACACACAATAGCAGATTTAAAGGTAGCCATCCTGCAGCAAAAAAACTTCAGGACCAGACTTCAGAGAAACTGATGAACTTCAGTTCATTTGCAAATTTGACACCATCAGCTGAGGATTAAACAAAGACTATGAATGGCTAGCCAACTGCAAAAGCAGTTTCTCCTCCCTTGGTGTTCACACCTCAACTGCTAGAAGAGGGCCTCATCCTCCCTTATTGAACTAACCTTGTTATCTCTAGACTGATTCTTGCCTGCATATTTATTCCTGCCTCTGGAAGTTTCCACTACATGCGTCTGACAAAGTGGGTATTCACCCACGAAAGCTTATGCTCCAATACGTCTGTTAGTCTATAAGGTGCCACAGGACTCTTTATCACTTTTTACAGATCCAGACTAACATGGCTACCCATCTGATACAGAAATATAGTTTCATCTAGACCAATATAAGGTAGGTGCACCACTGGTTGAAAGAGTGTACTCAAAGAGGAGTTCTCAATGGTTCACTGTAAAACTGGGAGGGTGTATCTAGTCAGGTCCCACAGGGAACAGTCTTTGATCCAGTACTAGTTAATATTTTCATTAATGATTTGTCTAATAGAGTAGAGAGTATACTTAAGATTTATAAATGACACCAAACTGGGAGGGGTTGCAAGCTCTTTGGAGGACAGAATTCAGAATGACCTTGACAAATTGGAGAATTGGTCTCAAATCAAGAAGATGAAATTCAATAAAGACAAATGCAAAGTACTTCACATAAGGAAAAAAAAAACAAATGCACAGCTACAAAATGGGGAATGACTGGATAGGTGGTGGTACTGCTGAGAAGGATCTTGGGATTATAGGTGATCACAAATTGAGTGTGAATTAACAATGTGGTGCAGTTGCAAAAATGGCTACGTTATTTTGGGGTGTCATATGTAACACAGGAAATAATTCTCCCGCTCTACTTGGCACTGATAAGACCTCACCTGGAGTACTGTGTCCAGTTCTGGTCAAACTGGAGAGAGTCCAGAGAAGAGCAGCAAAAATGCTTAAAGGTTTAGAAAACCTGATCTATGAGGAAAGGTGTATTTTTTTTAAGGGCATGTATCATGTAAGGTGTCAATGGAAAAGTTATCTGTCAAGGATTTAACCAGGATTATTATACATGTATCCATCATTGTATCTGAAGTTATGAATATTGGCTATCTATTTGTGACACTCACGAGGTAGTTTACATCCGGTCTCACAAGCCCATTGTGAATGGACCATTCAAGCTTGATGGGCCATTAAGAAGAATCGATTCTCCAGATAGCTCTTCCTGAGGACGCCTCAGACCACAAGGAGCCAATGCCCACCCCGGTGATTCAGCAAAACATGTAAGGACAAGTGATGTGGACATGTGACCTCAGACTTCATCTTTGTCATAACTTTCCATACATAGGGGCTGTGGGCTTTGTTTGGGACAGTAACTTTCCATGCATGTGGCAGAGGATGTAAAAGACACCTGAGACATCTCCATTTTGCCTGATTCCTGCTCCAATTCTCTGGATTGTGGATTTACAGCTAAAAGGAGTATTTTGAACAATGGACTGAGAACCTTCCAATCTTTTGGAAGTTACCAGAGAGACTTTTGCAAGCCAGCAGTCTATTCCATCACTGCTACAAACCTGATCCAAAGACTTTGCAATCATTTTCATGTATATGATCTTTTAACCATTTATAACTTCTCTTAATAAATTCTTAGTTTACTAAGGGTTGGCTGACTGTGTGATATTTGGGTAAGATCTGAGATACATACTGATCTGGGGGTAAGGGTCTGATCTCTTGGGATTGGTAGACTCTCATATATGGTGAATGGGGTTTTCAGTAGCCTGTTACTACATAAGACCAATTTATCTAGATGGGAACCAAGGGCTGGGATGCCTAAAGGGGTCTGTTTGTCATCTTGTTAACCAGTGTGGTGCTACAGAAGCTCTTTTTTTTGTTACTGGTTTGGTGAATCTAATTGTAGTATAAACCACCAGTTTTTGGGGTGTGTCTGCCCTGAGCATGGCATTCTCAGCATGGTCCATCCCAGGCACCCAGTCACACCAACTAAGATAATTTAGAAGAGGAGCCTATTAGAAAGAACCCTTGTCACAGGTGTTCAGCCTTAATTCCATCACAAAGAAAGAGATTGAAAGGCAGAGAAAATAGGCAATTTGTTGGATCTTTTCCATAGAAATGTTTCTAGGTTGTGCATACAGTTTAGATATTACAGTATCACAGAGGGAATTGAAAACATGGCACTTGTATAAAGATGCTGTGTTCCCTTAAGTAAAATTCTATGTATCATGTAAACCCTGCAGCTAAAAGTCAAATTTAATTTGCTGAGAGCATAAATAAAAAAGACATTAAACTCATCAAGAGATGGTGCTAAACAACAAAAAGGAAGTTTATAAAGCTTATTACAGAAATAAAGTTCCCTTCTTAACTAATTCAAAAATAGAAAAGGTTACTCTTTTTTAAAATGAAATATGGATTACCAGGCAATAAAAATAAATTGTCTTGTAAAGATATACAATTCATTTACAGCATCTTATAATTGTTCTGTTTTTGATACAAGTGATGAAATGTGATTCCATTATAGAGTACAGAATGACTGTCCATTTGTAGAGTACTTCTGTTTTTACTATTGTCCATTAATGCTCAGTCTAGTCCATTTAATATCTCATCCAATCTAATGCACTATTTCAGCTTTAACAGTTCAGAAGAAAAAATACACATTAGTGTTAATCACTTGTTTTTCAATCTGAGTGTTGTTGCAGATGCAAGAGTGGGAAAAAATACACTGTTCACTTACAGGTTCCAGAAAGTTACCCAATTTTTATATTTAATCCTATGTAGTAATTATCTTCAATTCGTGTTGAGGGATAAATACACAACAACTCATGTGAAGATACAAGATTTGTAATTAAAAACAACCTTTCTCAAGAAACCTGATAATTTACAATGGAAACTTATAGTGAAAACCTTTTTTTGTTCAGTTATTTTCCTCCACTATAATTTCTTCTGAAAGATATCCATGCTCCATAATTTCAGAATATTCTTTCTTTAGTATGTATTTTTCCTATTAGTGATTTGGGGCCTAATCTAACTTATTGGAGGAAATGGAAAATCTCCTATGATTTCAATGAAAGGAGGATCAAGCCCTTAGAAGGTTGCTTGTTTATCTTTTTCAGTGTCTCTAGCATGCCTACCCAAATATCTCCATACAAGCCCAAGTCAGTATAAAGCTCATGTTCACACAGAACTCCCACTGATTCTACTGGGAGTTTCATGTACAGGGCAGGCACAAAAGTGCCCCAAAGCAATAATTTCTGAAAGGGGCAAAATTAATTCCAGAGAACAAGTGGGCTATGTAGCATTTATGTCCTCAAAGTAGGGCTTCATTGGGACGTGATTTCTGCATCAGTGTAGTGATGGACCTCTCAATTGAAACAAATGTCATCCAAACTGGCTGACAATGCGAAATCACAGGGCTACTCTGGTGAACTATTGCTCACATTTGAGAAGAATGGGTTCACAGTCTGGCCCATAATGTTATAGTCTTTATCCAGAATAGACAGCTTCACATTCATAATGATCATTTTCATGGATTACAGAGAATCATCAATGATGATAATCACGAGTTGTGTACTCAATTGTCAAAGATGGGATCAAGTCTTTGGTAGCAACAATTTAATGTTGATGGGAGAAATCCTGACTCTTTATCTCTAGAGTGGCAGAACTACTACACTTACTAAAAAAAAAAACATGTCTTGGTGGGATTTCTTTTCTGACTGAGTGCTGTGCTTTGATTACTTCCTATGATTTCACACAGTTTGAAGCACAGCTTACTGTAATCTTAGTTTAACAGCCTCTTCAAGACTGGCCACATTTCCACTCTTATAAACCTCAGCTAATGCCTTTTGTCTCACAGTGCTACAAAAGACTTTGTCACCCTTGATTGTAGCTCTAACATAAAGTGGATCAAATATTACCTTTTTAACACAGTTTTCCTGAGAATTCACCCGCACTTTATCACCTCATTCTTTTCAATTAAAAAAAGCTACTCCTTGACCTATGTTCTTACATATTTATCTATTATTGGCTGACTAACACGGGCATTTCAATTCTTTTTCCTTCCTGGTATTTACAAGTGCTTCATCACAATATTGTATTCCTTGTCGGCTTGAACCTAATTTATAGTTTCAAAAAGGTACAACAACACTCCTTATGTCTTCAACAGCTTTTCCCTTTTTAGAATAACTAATGACAAACGTAGAATTGCTTTAACTCAATCTATGTCTGACTCTCAACAGTCAGACCATTTTACAAATTAGTGTCCCGATCCTAAAAAGAGTTATGCACTTAGTTAATGGGGTTACACATGCTTAAAACTCAGCATGTGTTTTAAGTATGTGTTTGCAGGGTTGAGACCTACTTGAGTAGTAATAAATCTAAAAGATCTTATAGTCAAGCTATAGAGCTTCTGTATTTACTTTAGGAAGACTTATTGGTGTGGAAAATAGGATCCTAAATCCTTAATTCTTAACCAAACTATGAGACAAAATGATTAGCCTTAAATTTCTTAGAGGCTGAAAAATTAAACTTTTTTTTTTTTTTTGCTGGCTAAATTTGTAACCTATAATTTAAGAAGGTTCTCCCAGCTTACTTTCCCAATCTCACAGAAGGTTGCTTTTTCCAAAGGTCAGTAATTACCCTGCAAGAAATATTTCATGGCTTATTGCTTAACTTTAAAAATAAGGATGGATAAGCTTGTTCAGATAATTTAAGAACCAACTCAAAGTTTCATTTAGTGCTTATATCAGAATTTTGATATTTAAAAAGTTCTGTTGTGGTGTATCTTTTTACTGTATCTATGCACTTCTGCAGCTTAGTTTTAAGTGAGAGTGGTGATACATTCTGAGCCAAACTTCTCTTTAGGCTTTCTTGTCTGGCTTGCACTAAGAAAACCATGCCCTTATGAGGTGTCCACCCCAATTTTTAAACTAACAAGGTTAGCTAAGCTTGGCTGCACTTCATATAAATATTGCAGTGCTGTTCAACTGTGACTGAGAAATCTAGCTGTGAAAGAGAGAGGATCTGGAGAGCTGCCCCCTTACAACAATGCTAGCCTACTTAGGTTTCCAGGAGGCAGGGACCCGTGATGACACTCTAAATCCACCGTTCTTACTTGCTACCAAGTTAATGATGCAAAGTTAGCAAAATCTGTTGTTGTCACTGGGCTCTGCTGGCTAGAAAAGAGCTCAATTGGTAAATGCTATTTGAACAAGAGTAGAAACAATATAGTTTCTCTTCAAAGCATCCTGAACTGGAAATGCCATGTGTGGTAGAACTCTTCAGTTATGCTTATATTTAGTCATGTCACTAAAGGCGAGATTGTCCCTGTTGAGCATATCTAAGTGTTAAGGGCAATGCAGAGCTGCAGTGCCCTGGAGTGGGGAAGGGGGAAGCACTAGGAAGCTACTACATTCATCCAACTTTCCTGCTAGTCCTGCTGCAAAGGTTGGGTTGGAACAATTATGCCACACACCTTCACCCCTCTTCTCTCAGTGTTACAGTGCTGGCTACCCCAGGGCAGTATAGAGGGTGTAGTGGCTGCTCTTCCATGACTGCAATTCTGCTGACCCATAAGCAGACTGTGCAAGTGGCAACGATAATGATATGATAATATATTGGTTCGGTTTATGTAGTGGAGTATCTGAACCATTAATAGCTTTTTTTGTGGATTTTTAATTACGGTCTTAAAATCCATTGTAGTCTACACATTTAGTGAATCAATTTACATAAATTCAGCCTATAAATTGGACCTGCTTAAGTCTCCAAGCCAAGCTGTGGAAGTAGCAATTATAGAAGGTGTGAGAGAAATACAGCTTCATAGCCTAGTTAAAAAAAAAATTGACAAAATTTCACAACCAAGCCATATTTTAATCGTTGAGTTGCTATCACTAGAGAAATTAATATTCAGTATTCATTAGCACATGCTCTTTGTTTATAAGAGTCAACTATAGGAATTGGTCATTCTGGCTTATATGGGTACCTCTGAGCACAAATTTGCCTCTGTAAAATGAGAATAATAGTATTTTTCTACCTCACAGGCCTGGTGTGATGATAAAATGTACAAATACCTTAGATTGGCCTGAAGGTCAATATTTAGGGCAAGTATTTGGATCCCTATGCTGGGTTTGTCTACATTGTAGTCAGAGGTCTGACTGCAGCACGTGTTGACATGCCCAAGCTAGCTCTGATCTTGCCAGCTTTAATACCAATAGCAAGGAATCTGCAGCAGCATAGGCTAGCTGCTTGTGTATATACCGAGGGTGCTCTTGTACAGCCAGTGCTACCACCCATGCTGCTGCTGCTTCACTGCTATTGATCAAGATAGCTCTATCAACACTGCCTTGGGTAGGTCTACACCCACTGCAGACAGAGCCAGTATTAGGAGAATGTCCATGCCATCATTATCACTCATAACACTGGTAGTTCCTGAACTATATAGGTAATAAAATGTTTCCAATGACAGCCCAGCAGCTTGATATGCTAACATGTATATTAATGTGTAGGGATTCAAACAGATTACATGCGTAATTTATTTGATCTATTAAGGGGAGAGTTCTGGGGACTCTGGTTCTTCTGGTAAGAAAGATACGTGAGAAGAAACAAGAAAAATCACTCATATTCAATGTGGGCAGTGGTAAAACAGGCACACCTATTGTGGGAGGCACGCTGAGAACTGTTGCAGTGGTGGTCAGGGAGATGCGCATGACAGGATTTCTGATAATTACGAGGGGATTGAAAACAGTGCCCTCTGCTTCTCATAATTTCTATTCTCAGCCAGGTATGCTTGGTTTTGCTTTCTGCAGGGGAGAGCTGACAGGTGATGTTTGGCTTGGATGGTGGGAGGTGTCCTGTCCCAAGCTGACATCTATCCTTACAGGACTGATAATAGGTCGTTTGTTGAGGTCCTCATATAGTAGTCTGTTACAGGCTCAGCTGACGAGTTTAGCTACAATATCAGGTGCAGCAGCCCAATGGTATCTTTAGGTGGCCAGGATCTTATAAAGATTGTGGAGAGGTAGGACCTGTTAGGGAATGGACCTGTAAAATGTAGATAGTCCCAGATAATGAACAGTTTTATTAATCTGAGCCAAAGTTCTAGAATACCTCAAGCAGAAGAGGAGTTCAGGGCTTTTTGCTTTACCCAGTATAGGGGTTTTCATAATCCTGAGAGTGCAGTGGTTCATTGGCTATGTTGCTGATGAGGATTTGTTTCATATAGTTGTTTCATACTTTTGTGCTCATAGCATTCTCCACTTTGAAGCCCTTTGGGCCAAATTCTGATATCAATGTGACTGCCTGGGATAAAGGTCAGGGCATATTTTGCCCATTTCTTTCGCAAGAAACACCATTATTTTCAGATGAATTTGGATACAGTTTGTAATTTCTCTGGTTTATTGAAACTTGGTATTTCTCCCAATTTTAAAGCTTCTATCTTTCAAATTTCTGCTGTTGTGCATATTCAGTCTACTCTATCCCCTACTGTGTGATCTATCTGCTGTTGGTACTTAAGCTTATTACTAGTTTAGTCCACTCACTCTCCAAATTGTCAGCATCCTTTATTGCTTTGATGATAAAAGTCCTGTAGCTTTCTCTGTGCTGCATAGCATCTAACTTCCCCCTGGTTAAAAGCTTTAAGATCATTGGCAAATGGACAAATCTATCACTTTCTGTGATTGTATTTTAAATATTATAACGTACATCTCCAGTCTCAGTATTGTCTTCCTCTTCTCCAGCTTCTTTTGTAACATTAACGAACAGTGAAACAAGCCCTAGTTTTAAACTCTTGCTATGCCAGGGGAGTTTCCAAAGAAAGTTTAATTTGACATTGCTGATAAGATTAAAAGATAGAGCTTTAATAGAATTGGCTTTCAGCAACTTTAATCTACCAACCTTCCTCCAGTCCAAATATTTGTTGGCACCTGGAATAGTTATGGATGTTGTTTTTCCCCACTCACAGCACAAAGGGAATGGCTTTCACCTACACCTTGAAAGCTTCATTAAAGGCAACATGGTTATAAAATGTTGATTGCACAAGTAAGTGATAATTCTATGGATCTGGGTGAGATTACTTTCATTGTACCTATTGGTTTAGTAGGAGCATTACAAATACTTGGTGTAATTTCTCATACAGTCTAGTGTGCATTGCCCTATCACATGGTAGCCATACTACGATTTTAGGACAAGATTCTCCCCACAGAAGTACATGCTTGACTCCTGTTAACTTCGCTAAATATTAAACTAATCCATCCAAGAGGGCAATTGGGACCTTATTGTTTCCTATTACATGAATAACTTATCATACATTTTTAATTAATGACCAAAACTAAGCAATGTGGGACCTGTTTGGCAAAAGTGAAACTTCTGAAAATATTTGATTATCACCCAATTAAAGAAAAATTACTTGCATTTTGCCTATTATTTATTCTGCCTATTTATGAAACATGAGTTTCATGAAGTAATATCTGCAACAGTAATAAAAATGAAAAGGAAAAAAAATCAGTTTCTGGGAGTTGATTGTGAGAGCAGATGGCTGGCACTAAGTCTTACTCCAGAGCACTTACAGTGAAGCAGTAAATAGGAAGGCAAATGGCATTATTCCCCATGGAGTTCAAATTACATTCAGATTTGTTTCAGCAGGGTATTAATAGGATTCCTATGATAGTTGCTATACTGCAAATCCTCGAGACAAATGATTAGTTTAGGTTGTTGCAGATTGTGGCTATGAACACTTCAATGTCAACTGGCAAAGGGGTTAGAATAATATCCTGATTCTGGTATGTATATGCTGCTTCACCAAAGAAAATCAGATAAGCTTTCAAAGGTGTCAGTATCACAATGGTTATGCATATATTTGTAACATGTATATACTGCTACTATGTAAGAAGTTGTGTGTGTATACAATGGAAATATGTTCTTATCGTTTATATCAAGGTGTTAATCCCAAGCAGAGGTGAAAAACTGGTTTCCTGCCAGACCAGAGATGTGTATCCATCTGTAAATTGAATATTGTCTCATTCACAATCGCCAGTATGAGCTAAATGTAGCTTTAGGGTTCTGAGATTTAACAGGAAGAGAAGAACAGCAGGAGGGAAAATGCCTTATCTGGGGGTGCACTTTAGAGTTTTACTGGGCTATAACTAGGGGACAAGGAAAGTATCTGTTATCCTGCACCTAGGAAGTAAATAAGTAGTGCACCTATGTTCTTGAAAATAGATTTGCAACCAGCCTGTGCAGAAGGCTTTGGGTCAGATAAGGTTGGTCTAGACCAGAGACTTTCCTGGTAAATTAAGTTTAGGGTCTAGAGAGCATATATAGATTTTTGGTTTTTATGTAACTCTTCGGTTTCTATTATCCTCACTATCTCTTCAATTTTGATCTTTGATGATAAACTTATGATTGCTTTCACTATAAGTTTATCTCAGTGCTGTGGTATTGTGCAAGGAGCTGATCCTGAGTTGAATCATTCAAGCTGGTGTGTACACTGTTCCTTTCGGGATAGCATACCTGGTATTACTCTGAGTTTTCAGTGGATAAGGGGCTGATCGCTACAGGAGAATGCTTCAAAAGGGTTTGGGGACTGGGATGCACCTATTGACCTGCATGGCAAAGTGAGAGCTGGCATAACCCACAGGAGATTGATTGGGTGGCTTACAGGTTGCAGGTGTCAAGGAGCTGACACCCAGTTAAGCACCAGCAAGTCTCCATCTCGTGGAGGATAACAAGGTGACTCTCACTCCTGGGCACCCGGAGAACCATCACAGACTACATTTTTGTGTATATTTATGTTTCCGTATTTGGGCGTGATACTACTTACCCATTTTTGTAAAGCACTGTATAATAGTTAAATGGGGGATTTTTTTTGACATACTAGAGCTATGTTTATTCCTAAATGAATATTCCAGTTGGGGATCATTTTAATAATACATTCTGGCAAGATCCACCCTTACTACTTCAGACCTTGTACCACAGTTGACAATTCCGTGCTTCTATATCATGCTAAGTTCATACTGCCTGAGGATATGCCTTCTGTAAGTAATTCAAAGAAAGTGCTTTGACTTAAAGTAGAGAACAGCCATTGTTAGCATAGATGTTTCATTCCACTATGAGGGGTGTTTGGGGAGGAGGGGGGTTAACAGTAGAGTAAGCATCTTGCTTTACAGTTAAGACAGTAAAATAGTTTCTATTATAACATTCCGCTTTCATGTGCTCCATTTTCTATTTCATAAGATTAGGGCTGGAATATTTGATCCTTGGTGAAATTCTCTTGAAAGTTAGAATAACTCACGCTGTATTAAAGCATAGGACCTCTAGGCACATGCTTAGACCCACAGTGGCTTAGAGCCATGTGATGACAAATTGTTTCCAGATTTCATAATTGCGGGGCAGGAATCTTGAAAAAGCTGACCAAGTGCAACTGATGGAATGATGACAGCCTGAATTTGCAAACAGCTAAATTTCTGGTTCCACAAAGCATGATTGTGTGTCTCTCATGCACACCAGGGTTCTCATAATAAATCTAATACCTCTGGGTCTGATCACAAGACAAGACCCTACCAAATTAGTGTTAATTGGCATTTCAAATTGATCAGCATAACCAATGCTCAATCAGGCAACACCCTGACAGGGCCCATAAATGAGTGGTGCTGTGATCTGGGTGGCTCTGCAATCCTGCTCACTAGGTCACAACACGACTTGCTCAAATTTGGCCTGGCTGCTCCTCCATCATGACAGAGGGGCAGCCAAGCCCAGCTGGAGTGGTGAACTAGACTCAGCCCTGCAAGACAAGAGCCACCACTGTGGGTGAGGTAGGATGGGCTTGTTTTCCAAACCCCCCCAGCCTGGGACTCCCCTAAGTCGTAATTTTGTTTCAGTTTCAGATCTTGCCCTGGACCCCCAAAACACCTGTGTAGTCCTGGGGTGGGTCAAGCGGAGGGCTGTCCTCTGCTCTACACCTGTGTATAAAAGTTTGTACCAGCTGCTTGGGGAGGGGGGTGATTTCCCCCATCTTCCTAACAGAAACCAAGATGTTAGACCCTTGTGTTTACAATAACCTTGGCACTTGCGAATTATGAGCATTTGACCAGTAAATAAGTAAGCTCTGGAACTTTCTTTTCATACTATGGGACTAGTATTGCAATACAGTAGCTTCATAAAGGACGCATGTGAGCACTTATAAAGATAAACCTTTACCATATTCTAAAAGGCCCTGCTCTACTATTGAAAAGTATTTGCTTTCTGCCATTCCAGTGTGTTTAAAATGTTGGCACAAGGAGTTTTTAGCATTGTGTTTGTTTGAATTGAAAAAACATGAGTACCGCAGGGGCAGATAATACATTTATAATGGAGATTCCTCACAGTTGTTCAATACATTCAACTTGCAGCTATATACTATTGTATGCAGCCGGCTTCAGGATGCTCGTCTTACTCAATTAAGGACCAAAGAAGCTGGTCATATATATTTTTAGATTTTTCCCTTGGCTGGAGCCATTCTTTATTTCCTATTACTTGGTAACCTTACATGCCTGGCTCTGGGCCATGTCACTGTTTAAAACACCTTTCGATGAGTCTTAAAGGAACAAAATGTAGAAAGTTCTAACCTCAATGGAAAAGAAGAAAAATATAGCTATCTGTCAAAAGACAAAGACACATAGAAGAATTTCATCACAATCTTTCCATTCTCAATACTTTAACAAATGGATTCTTTCTCCTCCAACGCATAGCTCTTATGTTGAGGAAGATGTTCAAGAATGTCCATATGGCTTTGACTTGGCAGTACTGTTCTTTAGCCATTTATACTCAGGGTACAGATTACTGTACTCAAACAATTGGCACAAATAATGTGGAAATGGATTTTGGTATGTTATTTATTATTGTTCAGTAATACAAAAGCTTGCTTGAGAATTCAGCATCACACTTATATTTATATTTGATTCTACTTTGGGTGAATACTGCCCTATGATGGACTACTTTATTGAATACAACTTTTTCCTTTTCAAAGAGAGTCCTCTCACTCCTGTCTTGTACAGCAGTCTGTGTGCTTTTAGTTTAACAGTGATCACTAGCATGGTTGTTATTCTGATGTAGATTTGAGGCAGTCTAAGGGTGAAAGCAGGTGGTGCTTTTTGTGAGTCTGCAGAAAACAAATAGTGACAGGAGAGTGGGGAAGTGGCTACCTTCTCTTTGTATTTCCTGACTTTCAGAGATTTGTTTCACCACTGTACATATTCTGGAAAGCCATTGGACATCATTGGGCAACCTGAACTCTGTATTAACAGATTTGGCCATTTAACTTCCTTTGGTTTAAAAAAAAAAAATTCTCCGTCCCTGCATTTACCACTTTAGGTAAGTCTGTTAATGAATGACAATTGCATTGCAAACGTCTACTGTTGTAACATCATGGCAGTTGTACTCCAATGATACACACAAACATAGGATGTGTGTCAGACCCAGGCTGGGAAAACTGGTACCAGACTGGTTCTAGACTAAGGCTGGGAAAACTGGTATTAGACTAACTGGCATGAAGTCCCACACTTAAGATCTCTTTAAAATTAACTTTTCAGCACATCCACCATCACTCATTAATTAATGAGAGTATGACAGTTACTTCCTTGCATCACAATAAAATATGGCGGGCCTAACCCAAGTAAAAGTTTACAAACTACATTAGTGACTTAACCTAGACACACAGCTGCTTTTTACATTTTTTTCCCCTCAGCATAAATCTCATTGTTTTATTGTGAATGTTCGTTTTTCCCAAGTCCAACTGTAATATGGGTTTATCTCGTTCACCGCAGTAAACTGTTCACAAACCACCCATTGTGTTTTACAAAGAAATTCAAAAACATTCTATGGGCAGAAAAAGTCAAAGTGATAGAAAGAATCAGAAATAGCTAATGTTCATGTACCACCTTACAACTGAGGGCAAGTCAATGCTTCAGAAGGGGAGATTTTCAAAAGCACAAAGGGAATGAGATTTTCAAAAGCACAAAGGTACCAATGGCGATTAGATGAGAATTGCTATTTGTACTCTGAAAATCTCCCCCGATCTACTAAGGGTTAGATCAAGAGTTAATTTTGGGTGTTGTGCAAGGCCATGTCATTAGGCTGCCACTAGAGCAGACAAGGAGGGAGACTAAGTCCCAATCTGCCTTCTAATCTCCTGATGGTCTGGGGACAGTAGTCTGCACTAGCTTTATACTCGGCTTCATGTATTCTTCCTCAATGTACCAGCACAGCTACCGCTAGCAGGGGCATTGAGGGAGCAGTGTCAACATGAAGTCTATGTCCTAATCTGCCCCCTCCCCCATCTGTGTGAAGTGGTACAGAGTGGCTCTATGCATCCTGCTTTCCCTCCCAGGTAGCTACCCAGGATGCAGGTAACCAGCATAGAGGACACTTTACACCCTCTTATTCCTTTGTGTCACTACAATAACTGGGACACAAACTGAAAGTTTAGTTAGGATCACAATAGCTCGTGCGAGGGTATAGTGAGTATTCTCCCTACTTAACAGATGGGTACACTTATCATAGAGGTTAATATGACTTATCCAAAGCCACATGGCAAATAAGTGTTAGAGTTTAGACTAGACCACAGCTCTGCTCATTCAGACCCATGATCAAACCAACAGACAAAGGGCCTTCAAAGACATGAGCTCTTAACAAAACAAAACAAAAATCATATGGCTAATTGTTTATATACCTATAACTCAAACCACAGAGCAGGTTCCTGTGAGTTCTACTTAGTGCCTCTTTATCTTGTATTTTGATTGTATTCCATACCAGTCTTTACTCTGAAGTCTAGAGGTTAATGATTTTTTTAACTAGTAATCAAATTGCAATCAGAGTTAGTTATAATCCATTCCTGAGCAACGTTTTTTCACATGTTCCTCTAAGTAGTCAAGAGAATTAAAATTTGAAGCACAGACTAAAGAATACTTAGTCTCACCTTCAATTTAAGACTCCTACCAAACGACACAAATGTTAGCAATAGAAAGGGGGAAATATCAGGGATACATTCTGTTTTTCTCATGAATTGTATCATTAATCCCAATAAACACACAAACAGATTATGAAACACACTTTGGGAGTGATGGTGGAAAGATAAAATTATAGTAAAATAAACTTTGTGGGGGGGGGATAATTAATTTAGTCTTGCCACCATCTCTTACTGAGATTAATGAAGTGATAATTTGAAATATGCTATTGAACATTTGGTTCACACAAATGGTTATATATGTAACTTTATACATAATTCCCACTTTTTGGGAGGTGAATGTATATACTGGCATATTTTTGGGAAAATAACATTTGATAAATAGGGCCTGACCTACCCACTGATCTAGACAAAAGGCAAGAGCTTTGGGAGATTAGTATCTGCACAAAAAACCATGAGTAAAAAGGGTTTCCCCCTTTTTTTAAAGCAGCAACATTTTCTCCCTACATTCTTCCTCACTAACATTATTCAAAGTCTTTGCAATTAATTTAATTTTGAAAATGTTTCAGTAAAAGGCTGAAGAAATATTTTTTTCTGAACCAGTTGTATTTCTAACACCAAAGTTACATATCCTGAAAACACGTAGGGACATGAAAATCTACTCCATGGAGGACTCCCCTAAAACTTCATGCAAGTGTGTGTGGGTTTCCATGTCTAAGGCACAAAAGTTCTATTTTTGGAAAGCAGGGCAGCATGTGCTATATTTGGGAAATATCATTGTAATTACCTGTCTGTACGTACTGCAGTGTACTAAACAATAACTTACACCAAATACAATGGTCACCTAGAGGAAGAAAGATGTGTTCTGAAAATGTGCTTTTTAGAGTTTTTTAGGAATCTCTGGGGTTTTAGAGATTTTGATAGCTTTTTGTATAACACCTCTAAGGCCTCTCTTTACTTCGGGGGGGGGGGGGGGAGGAGGAGGGGAATCTCTTTCCCCTCTCTTGATCAGTTGTACAGCCAAAACTAAAGGTGGAAAGAATCCAAGTTACTTAATGTCATTCTCAAATCAAGAGGAATACTAAATTGCAAAGTAAACAATGAAAACTTGGGTGGCTTTTTTCTTACTAAAGCATTTTAAAATAATCATTTAGACATGCTTACCATATTTGGGAGCTGACTGAGAAATGAAGCACTGCACTACATCTCATTCTAGACAAGTCTCAGAACCTGTCTGAGTTATAAGTGTATATATCTCTTGCTCCTGTTGTCTAAAATCTTTGTAGTCCCCTCAGCGCTGTTGATCGGTTTGCTTTTTGTACAATCATACCATGCATAAGAACCTTGGCATTTAAATTATTAAAGTATAAATGAAGACATAGCTAGCTCCCTGAATGATTGTAACAGACTGCTGAGCCTCATCAATCATGCAGCAGCCCATGCTGTGACTGATAAATGAAGCTATAAGTGTGTAAATATACAAAAAATGCTTTTTGGCTGAAATTCATGCGCCCTCGTCCTCCAGCAAAGCCTAAAGCCTGGTCTACACTACATGGCTAGCTCGAGGTAAGCTGCCTTGCATCCACCTAGCTATGAAAGAGTCTTCACTTAAATTTGGCTCCTGCCAACGTAAGTGCATCTCAACACCAATTTAATAACACCACCTGTAGAGTCGCAGTCCATGTAATGAGGTTGACACAATGTCAGTGTAAACATTGAATTGCTTACATCTACTGTTACTGGCTTTCAGGAGCCATCCCACTATACCCCACACTGACAATACAATCAATATAAGCACTCCTGGTGAGGTTTGTGCACCCTGACACAAGGAGCCACGTGTGCGCACCCACAAGTGATTTAATGAATGCAGTGGCTGTATGGCGACATAAGTCAGGCTGACCTAATTTTGTAGTGTAGATATGGCCTAAGTAACCACAATATATGCTAGGAATTCTTATGTGTGAGGATTCTGTGCCACTGAATCCACATAAGCATGTATCCTGAGGCACCTATCTTTAATACATATACACCTCTATTAGCATCAGGCATACTGATTTCAATGGGACTTAGGGGCCTAAATCCTTCTGAGGATCTGGGCCTGTAATCCTTCCCACAGAGCACTGGCTGTGCAGAACATTTCTGCTTGGCTGATCTCAACCGGTACCCCATTGTGGGTCTTAAATGTGGAATGCTTGTGTGAGCTGTTTGTACTTAGGTGAATTTCACTCTTTGTTTTTAAATGAACATTGAGCTAGATATATAGAGGATAAGAGAACAATATAGCTAGGACAACTTTGCGTGGAATGAAATGATATCCTTCAGAAGAACATCACAGATGCAAAAAGCTTGGAATCACTGGAGTTATATTAGAGAATAATTAGACTGTGTCATATGTAACAAATTTGTTTGTAATCAGACTGAGGGTACGTCTATACCCAGCCACTAGTTCGGCGGCTGGCAATCGAACTTCTGGGTTTGACTTATCGCGTCTTGTCTGGACGCGATAAGTCGAACCCGGAAGTGCTCGCCGTCGACTGCGGTACTCCAGCTCGGCGAGAGGAGTACCGCGGAGTCGACGGGGGAGCCTGCCTGCCACGTGTGGACCGAGGTAAGTTCGAACTAAGGTACTTCGAACTTCAGCTACGTTATTCACTTAGCTGAAGTTGCGTACCTTAGTTCGATTTGGGGGTTTAGTGTAGACCAAGCCTGAGAAATACATGTTAAATACAATCTGTATTTCACAATTCTATTGGTGTCAGTCAAAAGCTGTGTGTGTGCAAGAGAGAGAGAAAAAATAGTGACTGGTAAACTTAATAGGTTTTGACTGACCCCATTGTAGTTGTGATATACAAAGATTGTATCTAACATGTATTTCTCAGTCTAATTATAAGCAAATTTATTATAGAATCTTTCTTCTATAACAAGAAATGTAACACCTTTTGAGCCTTAGGCTATTAAAATTGGCCCAAACAAAATTTGTTCATGTTCCTAGTGTAATTACAAAGCCAGAAATATATCAACAACCATGCTGTTCATGCCAAGAGTTCTATTACAAATGCAAATAGTCATTAGAAAGATAGAAAGACTAAGCACAGCTCCCAGATAGGTAATTTCCTGAAAGTTAAACTTGACTTATAGTCAGAGGCAACTCTGCCTAATTCTTATGCAGATTTCAGCAAGTAAAACAGTAGTGTGATAAAATAAGCAGCTGAAATGTGTCTTAGGAAGAACAAAAGAGGATACATACAGTAAATACTGCATAAATGAGAAACCACTGTATGCTGATGATATTGTTTAAAGGTTTGGCTTTGACTGTAAATGTCAGGGAATTTAGAATTAAAATATAAACAATGGAATTCTTAATAGGATATTAAGACACAGGAATGTAGTCTCAGAGGTTAGCAACCAGAAGGGCAGTCTTTAATTGGATTCAGAGGCCTTGTTCTCGCTATTTTCTTTTACAATGGGTGCAGCTAACACACCTGAGCTATCCTGAAGTAAAAAGACAAGGCATTTTGTTTTTCTTGTGAGGTAAACTCATGAAGGTCAGCCTTCTACCCCCAGTTGTGGTTGACCTCAGTGAGTTTACCCTTAGCCTGTGGTAAAATGCCTTGTCTTCATTATCTTTTTACTTCAGGATAGCTCACATGCATTAGTTACTCTGAGATTAAAAATACATCTTTATTAGCAGTGGAGACAAGTCCTGAGACTGATAAAGCACCATCCAGAGTGACAGGGGAGGGGAATGTATGCTCTTATTTCCTGGAGTAAGACTAATTGAGCCAGTTCATTCCACACCCTTAAAAGTTTAAAAGGCAGGGAAATATGATGAAGGCCTATTCCAACTTTCACTGAATTCAAAGGGAAGGTTCAGTCCCTAAAGATGGATTGTGACTGCTGAGGTGGGAAGCCATTAATGTATGGATAAGAATTTCAGCAAGATAAGAAAAATATTTCAAAGTTTGTGACACAAACTCAAGGAAAATAATGTCAGTGTCACAGGATGTACTACCCATTTAAGAGATGGTCACGGTCCACCTCAGCAGGGCCGGCTCAGGGGTTTTGCCCCCCCAAAAAATCAAAAAAAAAAAAAAAAAAAAAGCCGCGGCGGCAATTCGGCGGGAGGTCCTTTGCTCCCAGGCGGAGTGAGGGACCCTCCGTCGAATTGCCGTCGAATACCTGGACGTGCTGCCCCTCTCCGGAGCTGCCGCCCCAAGCACCTGCTTGACAAGCTGGTGCCTGGGGCCGGCCCTGCACCTCAGTGTTGTTCTTGTTTTGTTTTTAGCCTGGAAAAGAGGCATTCTGGGGTTTGTAGTTTGAGAACAAGGCCTGCTGGAAAAGGAAGTTGCATAAAGTGGCTCTTCTTGATAAGAAAATCAGCAGTAGGATACTGATGTATTGAAACCTTGAAATATCAGTCACAGCTGTAGGTTCCAGAAGAATTACATGGAAGCATGAATTCTCCATGTTATCTTACTTTTTCCTTCTCTAGCAAGTAGCTAAAGACTCCACTTTTAACACCAGTTCCTCTTAAATGAAATAGAAAAAGAAATGTCTTTTTAAAAAAAGCCATCTATATATGTGAATTTACTTCGAAAAATATTCAGCCGGTTATACTGCTTCATCATGTCAACAATAACAACAACAAAAAACTCTTTGGAAAAGACAGTCATCCAGAAGCCATGAATTCCTTTACATTTCTAATTAAATCAAACATCCTGTAATGTAGAGCTGTATTCTCTACTTGTGTAGATTCTAAACTAGAGTTTAGAGAGCTTCCATCCAGCATGTTTGAGAGATTCATTGTCTGAGCGATCCTATTCCAAGCCTGGAAGCTCTTCACAGATCTCATCCTACAGCCTGTATCTAGATAAAACTCCTATTAACTTCAATAAGGGTAAGCCTCTAACTTGCTTGGTTACGTGCTGAGTTCCCAAAGAAATTGTTACTTTAAAAAATGTTCCACAAAGTTGCCAAGGAAATTCAAACTGCTCCTAGCCTGGAAATCTCCAGAAGCTGATAACACAATGAAATAATGTTCATAGCATGATCACTGTGTCATGATCTCATTCTAAATGTAATTTCTTTGAGATGTGAACTTTGGAGAGCTTTACCAAACGGAGAAAATGATTTTAGAAACATGAGCATTCTTTTTATGGGTTACTTCTTTCCCCATCAGTGCCAGACTCAGAGGAAACAGGGAATGAACTCCCCACAGAGCATTGTTTTGTTGTAGTTATATTTAATTTAGTACTTGAGTGTTTCCAGAGGGAAAAATTCTTTGATAAGAGGACAAAACACACACAAGTAGGTTCTTTGCGCAGTAACTGGGTATAATATGTTCTTTTGCAGCTCAAAGTCCTATGAGAGCAAAAGTAGCTAGCTAGAGTAAGGTGAAAACAAAAACCATCAAATCTGTCTTAAATCTGTTTTATATATATTTGTATAAATTCTATAGATTGGCTTACAAATTCATACAAATTCTATTCTTTATTAAATCCTGTAGGATTTTTTTCATATGGAAAATTTGACTCAGATCTATCTTATCTGTAGCTTTTATAGCAAACAAAGAAGGGTGAAATCCTGGCCCCTTTGAAGTCAATTGCAAAACTTCCATTGAGTGCAACAGGGCCTGGCTTTTACTCCAGTTCTCTAATTGTAGCTGGCACCATCCTGTGCAGTGACTTTAAGCAAAAACTCGGTGACTATCATTACATGCAGGGTTAATTTTTTTTTTAAACAAAGGAAGTTTAATTTTCTTAGTCAGATCTATAAGATAATTATCCACAGTGAGCAGATTTTATTTCACTCAATGATTCAGAGTTGTTGTCAAGGTTTTACCACAGATGGCAGTTTTATAGAAGTCAAATTTATTAATTACTTACTCACCTCACAGAGCTTTAAATAGTTAGACTATATTGGCTGCCTTTGCAAATATATATTTATTCCTCTTGTTTCAAAGTGTTTTTAAATGAAAAAATGTAAAAATGTGTGAGCTAACTTTTGTGGGCACATTTTGTTATTAAATAGCTGTTACATAGTAAAACAATGGATTGTGTAATGGAAAAAAGTAATAGTTATGAAAATATTTTTTTGTTTTGTTTTGGAGAAACCACTAACCCTATGTGGAAAGTGTAGCTTCATCCAGCATTGTGCAGAATTAGGCTAATTTCTGAATACAGCAGGAGCCAGAATTTCAAAGTTAAGCTTGCATATGTGAAGCCTTAAAGTTGTGTGCTTTTACTTTATGCATGGAAATATTTGAAGTTTGCTCACATGTCCATATGAGTGAACAATACAAACACATGCTTTAGGTACATACATTGGATATTTGCATGCATAATTTTAGAGGTATACTCACAGCTGTCAGAGTGGTAGCCGTGTTAGTCTGTATCAGCAAAAACAATGAGGAGTACTTGTGGAACCTTATAGACTAACAAATTTATTTGGACATAAGCTTTTGTGGGCTAAACCCCACTTCATCAGATGCATTGAGAGGAAAATACAGTAGGCAGGTATAAATACACAGTACATGAAAAGATGGGAGTTGCCTTACCAAGTGGGGAGGGGGTCAGTGCTAACAAGACAATTCAATTAAGGTGGAAGTGGGCTATTCTCAACAGTTGAATACCAAGGGAGGAAAAAATCACTTTTGTAGTGGTAATGAGGCCAATGTAATCAGAGTGGCCCATTTCAAACAGTTGACAAGAAGGTGTGAGTAACAGTAGGGGGAAATTAGTTTTTGTAGTGACCCATCCACTCCCAGTCTTTATTCAGGATTAATTTGATGGTGTCCAATTTGCAAATTAATTCCAGTTCTGCAGTTTCTCATTGGAGTCTGTTTTTGAAGTTTTTTTGTTGAAGAATTGCCACTTTTAAGTCTGTTAAGTGTCCAGGGAGGTTGAAGTGTTCTCTGACTGGTTTTTGAATGTTATAATTCTTGACATCTGATTTGTGTCCATTTATTCTTTTGCGTACAGACTGTCTGGTTTGGCCAGTATACATGGCAGAGGGGCATTGCTGGCACATATCACATTGGTAGATGTGCAGGTGAACGAGCCCCTGATGGTGTGGCTGGTGTGGTTAGGTCCTATGATGGTGTCCCTTGAATAGATATGCAGACAAAGTTGGCAACAGGGTTTGTTGCAGGGATAGGTTCCTGGGTTAGTGTTTTTGTTGTGTGGTGTGTAGTTGCTGGTGAGTATTTGCTTCAGGTTGAGGGGCTGTATGTAAGCGAGGACTGGCCAGTCTCTCAAGGTCTGAGAGAGTGAGGGATTGTCCTTCAGGATAGGTTGTAGATTCATGATGATGCACTGGAGAGGTTTTAGTTGGGGGCTGAAGGTGATGGCTAGTGGTGTTCTGTTACTTTCTTTGTTGGGCCTGTCCTGTAGTAAGTGACTTCTGGCTCTGTCAATCTGTTTCTTCACTTCATCAGGTGGGTATTGTAGTTTTAAGAATGTTTGATAGAGATCCTGTAGGTGTTTGTCTCTGTCAGAGGGATTGGAGCAAATGCGGTTGTATCTTAGAGCTTGGCTGTAGAGAATGGATCGTGTGATGTGGTCTGGATGAAAGCTGGAGGTATTTAGATAAATATAGTGGTCAGTAGGTTTCCGGTATAGGGTGGTGATTATGTGACCATCGCTTATTTGCACTGTAGTGTCCAGGAAGTGGATCTCTTGTGTGGACTGGTCCAGGCTGAGGTTGACAATGGGATGGAAATTCTTGAAATCATGGTGGAATTCCTCAAGGGCCTCTTTCCCATGGTTCCAGATGATGATGTCATCAATGTAGCGCAAGTAGAGTGCCTGTCCTTTCTTTACAATAAATGTAAATGAGAAGTGAAACAAAACAATATGATGGACAAACCTCATACTCTGAACTGTTTCAAAGAAACTTACCTAAATTGAATTGGTTTTAGGAACTAGAAAGTCATGCTTTCAAGATTTGGCAATAAGCCTTTACTTTTAAATCCAGCTTCAGACCTAAAATCTTTAAGCTTGACTTTAGTTCTGAACGGAGAGCTTTTCTGGTGCTACCAAGAGCCTTCCAAATATTCTGTCTCTTTCCAATTCTTTCCAAGATGCTTCCCTGGCCATTTTAGCTGCTTTCTCAAACTCTATCCATTTTGACTACTCTCGCCTGTCTCCAGTATACCCTTATGGCTCCCCAGGTAATAGCATTTGGTCTGAAGTTTTAATTTCAGGATTTTAGAGTCATGTTATTTGAATGAAGCAAAAAGTTTCAGCTTGGTTTTGCGATATTTCCATCAATTTGAAAGGAAGCAGTGCAGTTCTTTTTACAGAATGACAGGTGATATTGGAGCAAGCAACTGTATTAAGATGCCTCAGACTATTGTGATGAGTCATACATCCTTTTTTAAAATTTAATAGACACCAAGAGAAAGTGAGGGAGGGTTCTTATCTTTGGCTGGAACCCCCAATGCATTTGGTTTTCTTATTGGTTCTATGACCCATTTTTATCCTATTTTAAGTACAATAGATTTAACATGATGATAAAGCTAAAACACCATGGGAATGTCTATAGAAAAGTTCAGGTCTAACACTTGATTTCAGTTTATTGGCTCTTTGCTGCCTGCCTAGTTATAGCTGGCTTAGTCTAGAGTGTTTGTATAGAGTGAGCATTTGGCATCTTTGTGCCACACTTTAGTTTTTAACTGGTTGAGCTGTTTTTATAGTGCCTTTCATTGGAACGGCAAACTGACACATCCCTGGAATCAAATAGCTAAGTATGCTAACTCAGTGGTTCTCAACCAGGGGTACATGTACCTCTGAGGTACACAGAGGTCTTCCAGGGGGTACATCAAATCATTTAAATATTTGCCTAGTTTTACAACAGGGTACATAAAAATCACTAGCGAAATCAGTACAAACTAAAATTTCACAAAGACAATAACTTGTTTACACTGTTCTATATACTATACACTGAAATGTAAGGACAATGTTTATATTCCAATAGATTTATTTTATAATTAGATGGTAAAAATGAGAAAATAAGCAGTTTTTCAATAATAGTGTGCTGTGACACTTGTGCATTTTTGTATCTAATTAAGTAGGTGAACCTTGGGGTACGCAAAACAAAGCAGACATCTGGAAAGGTTGAGAACCACTGTGCTAACTCAATTCCTTGTCCAGCACAAACGTTTCAAATTTGTATTTTGTGAAGGAAAATCATGATAACAAATGGTGTGAAATGATAAACATGGGACATTACAAGCAATTTTACAGTTTTCAGGTTGATATGAATTTTTTGCTCTCACTTCAAAAACCTAGAGGACTGATTATCAGAGGTGCTGGGCATGCAGAACTCCGGTTGTTTTCATCTGGAACTGCAGGAGCCCAGCACTTATGGAAACTAAGCCCTAAAAGTTTGTCTCAACTCCAAATCTTAAGTCTTTATAATTTCATCTAAAACTATGATTAGCCCTTTGTGAAGCATGGTAAAACATCCAATAAAATCTAGTATTGGGAGACAGGGAGAGCTGGAGTTATGGCTTGTCTGTATAAGGTGCTGAGATTGTGATGATACACATCTTGTATCATTTGACCACTTTTGATTCCATGCAACAGGTTTCATATCACCACCAGAATGAGTAATGAATGCCATATTTGCCATGTAGTACCTCCAGATCAGATGTAGATAACAATATGAGAACCATAACGTAGAATAGGGCATGGGTCAGTTGCTTTACGTGGAGTAGTTTGCATATAGAGAAAGTTTTTGTCATCGTTGGTAAACAATGGGTCAAATCCTGGCTCTATTAACTTCAGTGTAGCCAGGATATCACCGCCCCCCTTCCAAAAAAAAAATTGTTGCTACGTCCTGAGGGATGTTGGTTTTTTTTCCTTCTGCAGAGTGTATATTTGTTCATATTAAAACAATGGACCTGAAAAATGAGACAATATTTTATCTAGGCCCTGCCATTCAAAATTAGGTTATTAATAAAGGTACTGAACCAAGTTTTGGTTAGGTGAATACTTGGCGGGTCAATTTACCTGCTTTCCTGAAGTTTAATTGGATGGGTATCTGAAGTTAGGAGATATCTGCCTTAGATAACTTTCTTATGAGAATCTTCTTGTTTGTTTGCTCCACTGCTGATGTTGCTCAAGACAAGAGAAAGCACTGGAGACTATTCAAGAAACACAGAAAGAGTATAATATGCAGTATAAAGGAGAGAGCAGTTCAGTAATTCTCTTCCAATAAGAAAGTTTGCCTTGGAAAATTACACATACTAATCTTTGCTTAGGGAGACACATTGTCTTATTAAAATGAAAACACAGTAGTGCACAGAGTGTGCGCTCCTACCATCAGCATATTATATAACAAATATATGATCCCATCAGACATGCCAAACCCACAACAAAAAAAGGCAGAAATTGGGCTTTTTTTGGCTTAATTGGCTTGTGAGTTGCTTGTTGGCTAGTAGCTTGTTTGGCTTGTAGCTTGTTGCTTCTTTTTTTCTGATCAGCTCCTGGTAAGCAGGGGCAAAGGGGGAGAGAGTCAGGGGTGCACAGTGGGCCCAACACAGTCCCAGACTGCACGCCGGGGCGATCTAGTCACATAAAGTGTTGGGGTTCTCAGGGATTGGTTTGTTTTGGCCTTGTTTTGAAATGAGATTCACTTGATTTTTGGCTTATTGTGAAAGTTGGGGTGCTTATTTATTGCGTGAAAGTAGGCAATTGTGGATCCCATATGCACACATTACTACTGGCAAAAATAGTTAAGAATTCTTTTGGAATCACTAGACTAACTTGTGTTTTCTAGTTTAATTAAAAGACTTTTTTCTTAGCAGGCTTTCTAACCAATAAATTATACATTTGGATAAGTAGAGCTCATGCAGAGTAATGCCAGCATATAAGGGTCTAACTAGCAACAATCTAAACTTCCTTCAATAATATGCATCAAACCACTAGAAACCAGCAAAATTTGAAATCTCCATTGCACGGGTGATTCCACTATTTCAGCATTTTGTTTTTTTCATCCTGAAATGGGATAAAAAGTTGAAATTCCAAAAAATCTTAAATTTGGAAATGTCAGTTTAATTTCAATATTTTGATCAACACACTGTGACGTTCCTCAGATCAAAGGACTTAGTTTCATTTTGGTGAAATGCCACAAAAGGCTTCTTTCTGAGTCAGATTAATTGATTGCATTTCTCTAGTGTACTGCCTTATGGGAGTTCTCATTCAGGCCCACAATCTCCTATGGGCCAGACTCCCTGGAGGACTACATCTCCCACAATACACTATGGATTCAGTTGACCAACTGGCCATATAACTGCTTTCTTCTCAAACTCTTTAAAACAGTAATTAATCTTCACAAATATCTTTTAAAATAGGTAAGACTTACATGTGTCTTGCAGATGAGGAAACAGAAAGGGAGGTTGTGATTTTTGCCCAGAGGTATCAGGGAAGTCAGTATCAGAGCTGTCATAGATAAGAACAAAATTGTCGATCCCTGTCCATTGTTCAGGCCTGTAGGCATACCAGTGCAAGCCCAATTACCAGGCTGCCATGGTCACTGACTTGTGTACTGTGCTACTCAGAAGTTTATTAGCATTCTTGAAATGAAAAATCCAATCCAAGCATTTCACCTTTTGTATACTAATAGTATCTCCAATTCTGTTAGATTAACTAATTAGTCCTTAGAATGAGGTGATGATACAATATGATAAAGTCATGATGACACATGCATTTCAAAACAATTTACTACTCTATTATTTGCTGATAAAGCTTCTATGTGCATAGAGGTAGTGCATAATTCAATATGACCTTGTAACTCTGTTAATCTTGTACATCCAAGGCAAGTCATGTAATGATACTTATTTGTTAACTAAATAAGATGGCATAAAATACAAGCATTCACAGTTAAAATAATGTGAAGCTTTCTTTGTTTCTTTCCATATCTCCATGTAATATGAAAAAAAAAATTCCTAGTTGATGCTCTCAGCAATCTAAATTTACCCAAGCATAATATAAGTAGCCCACACACTTCTCATTTGAAAATTATATGTGAAAAATGTAATAGTGCAGTTTTTCTACTGCAGAAATTTACATTGCTTCTGAGTGCAGCCAGGGCCGGTGCTACCATTTAGGCCAACTAGGCAGTTGCCTAGGGCGCCAAGATTTGGAGGTGCCAAAAAGCGGCACCCCCAATTATTATTATTTTTTTTTAAACAGCGGCCGCTGCACTGGGAGGGAGAAGGAGTCTGAGCCGCCGCTGGCAGCCCAGGGGTACCCCTGGGTTGGAGCTGCCACATGGATCCCCGGACCGGGGCAGGAGGGAGCTGCCACAGGAGGGCTGCCTCAGGTCAGGGGGGGAGCTGCCGCGGTGAGGGGGAGGCGCCTCAGGGTGGAGGGGGGATGGGGAGCTGCCACAGGGCTCGGGGGGGGGCGCAAGGTGGAAGTTTCGCCTAGGGCGCGAAACTTCCTTGCACCGGCCCTGAGTGCAGCATTTGGACCCAGTATGCAAATGTCACATATGGTTTTTTCTGTACCTGACTGTGGATATGTCTACACTCCGGGATTAATCCGAATTTATATAATTCGAATTTGGGAAACAGATTGTATAAAGTCGAATGTATGCGGCCACACTAAGCACATTAATTCGGCGGTGTGCGTCCATGTTACGGGGCTAGCGTCGATTTCTGGAGTGTTGCACTGTGAGTAGCTATCCCATAGTTCCCGCAGTCTCCCCCGCCCATTGGAATTCTGGGTTGAGATCCCAGTGCCTGATGGGACAAAAAACATTGTCGAAGGTGGTTCTGGGTACAGCCTCACCCCTCCCTCCTTCCCTCCCTACATGAAAGCAACGGACGGCAGACAACCATTTCACGCCTTTTTTCCTGCGTGAACACTGCAGACTGACTCCATACCACGGCAAGCATGGAGCCCGCTCAGCTCAAGACAGCAGTCATGAACATTGTAAACACCTTGCGCGTTCTCGTGGAGTTTATGCTGAGCCAGGACCAGAAAAATGAGGCGAGGAGGCAGCAGCGGCGGCAGCGCAGCGACAAGCGTGATGAGGAGATGAACATGGACCCAGAATTCTGCCAAACTGCGGGCCCCGGTGCTTTGGAGATCATGTTGTTAATGGGACAGGTTCTATCCATAGAACACTGATTCTGGGCAAGGGAAACAAGCACAGACTGGTGGGACCGCATAGTGTTGCAGGTGTGGGATGATTCCCAGTGGCTGCAGAACTTTCGCATGCGTAAGGGCACTTTCATGGAACTTTGTGATTTGCTGTCCCCTGCCCTGAAACGCCAGAATACCAAGATGAGAGCAGCCCTCACAGTTGAGAAGCGAGTGGCGATAGCCCTGTGGAAGCTTGCAATGCCAGACAGCTACCGGTCAGTCGGGAATCAAGTTGGAGTGGGCAAATCTACTGTGGGGGCTGCCATGATGCAAGTAGCCAAAGCAATCACTGAGGTGCTGCTATGAAAGGTAGTGACTCTGGGAAATGTGCAGGTCATAGCGGATGGCTTTGCTGGAATGGTATTCCCTAACTGTGGTGGGGCGATAGATGGAACCCATATCCCTATCTTGGCACCGGAGCACCAGGGTACCCAGTACATAAACCGCAAGGGGTACTTTTCAATGGTGCTGCAAGCACTTGTGGATCACAAGCACGGCGGCTCTAGCTTTTTTGCTTCCCCAAGCAGCAAAAAAAAGTGCCGCCCCCCAGGTCCCCCGCCGAGCGCCGGGCCGCGCCCCCCCCC